>NC_082728.1:62663109-62800609 GCF_030144855.1 Hypanus sabinus
ATTGAATATTGCAAGGCCTAGTGAGAGTGGGTTTCCTATAATGGAGGAGTCTGTTCTGTGGGGTGGGGGGCATTGTCTCAGAATAGAGCGACATCCATTTAGAATGGAGATGCGGATAAATGTCTTTCGGGTAAAGCACAGATGGCTCTGCAGGCCAAATCATTGGGTATATTTAATGTGGAGGTTGATAGGTTCTTGATTAGTCAGGCATCAAAGGTTACAGGAGAACAGGTTTGAGAGGGATAATAAATCAGCCATGATGGAATGGCACAGCAGACTCAACGGGCTGAATGGCCTCATTCTACAGCTATGTCTTACCATTTTAGAGAAGATTTACAGCAGGAGTTGCATGTTGATGGATTGTTTAATGCTGAAGAACTGGGGTTCTGATCAGATGGTGATTGAGCAGTACACGTGGGGGTGGGATGCATTTAACATGGATTTAAGAAGCGGTAAGTCAGAAGAGATGGTGTGTAGGACAGGCTTCCCACTTCCAAACTCCAAGTCATGGGGGAAGGAAAGAAAATTAACAGCAGGGTGAATGATAGTTTGACAACCACATCAACAAGCTGGGCTGTACCTGAGGACAGTCTGATCACTACAGATACACACGCGCACACGCACACGCGCACGCACACACACACACGGTTTATCGGATATGGGTCCGTTCTCCCACCTGGAGCTTCTAATTTCTGTCAGCAGACAGTGGTGGGATATTGACAATGTCGGAGCTGTCGTCAGAGTAAAGCAGGGAACATGGACAAATAACCCCATTCAGATGTTCTATTTGAACTGGACTATTTCACATCCTCTTGGGACTGTGGAGAACCTTTGGCTCAGTGAGACGACACAGAATAAACAGCAAGGCTTGACCGGACAGTTCCTCGCCCGGGCAGTTGGCTGGAACCCAACTACCAGCAGTACGGTCTCAGGACATTCTGCTTTTCTTTGCTTCAGTCCAGTTACAGTATGAACAGCCCTCACCCATCATCAGTCACACACACACACTAAACAAGCCCCATGTTTTGAAATATGGTGAACCCCCATGTTGGTCATATGCAATGCCCCACCCCACATCTGTCACAAATATGGTGACCCCCCCATGTGCTACATGTTGCACACGCGATGACCCCCCCCCCACACATTGTGTCTCACTTCCATCACATATGCCACCCCACCACAGTCTAACCCTGGCAGCACAGGGCTGTGTACCGCGGCTTGCATCCCCTGGAAGAGGCGGGACACCTGTGAGGGCTTCATCTCTTGTACCAACAGGCCAAAACCTGTGGGTCAGACATGATGTGATGGTGTCCTTCTGTAAACGATCAGCTTTACAGGAGAAAGTCTTTTCCAAGCTGACCATCCAGGGACAGCCCAGGTCTGCCGGAGCTGCAGAGAGCCTCCACACCTCCTCCTCGGCACGTTCAAGCTGGTCTGCTTCCGCAGTGTCAAAGACCTCAGTACCACTCTGCCTTCAGCCTTCCCTGGGCAAACCTGCAAACAATGTGGTCACTGTCTTCAGTCTTGGCCGTGCCTGCTGCTCGTCTCGCTGTCAATTCTGTGGGCTCAAGCTGGACAGCACTGTTGCAGCAGAAACATGCTGTTTGTTTATCCAAAACCCTCGTCTGGAAGCTGCCTGGGATTTTTCCATCACTGCACATTGCTTATTCAAGAAAGGTGTGAGGACAGGCAAGGTGCAGCCTTACTCCAGGTCCAATGCCCCTGTGCTGGGGCAGGACTACGAGAGGGGCAGCCCGTGAACAAACTGGCCTTTGCCAGCAGCTTGCACCAGTGGTGGAGTTGGCTGTTCACACCGACGGGGCACTCGAGATGAGAGGCAGGGAACTGCTCTGCTGAATCTGGGGAAACTGGCCTGAACTCAGGGAAAATGGCAAAGGATCGGTACTGTGTGACCAGGGAACACTGGCTTCGCAGAGATGTGAGTCACCATCGTACTGCTGTGTCTGAGCTGGAAGGTCACGTTCCAGAGCCCTGAGCCCAGACCATATCCCCACACTGATTCATGAGCAGAGAAGTTCCCGAGTATCCATCCTTAGCACGTCATGTATAACCAGTTGTGTCTTTAATCTAGTCCAGCGGCATCATGATCATTTTAATTATACCAGCTCGCGATGTCAATAGACAACAGGTGCGGAAGTAGACCGTTTGGCCCTTCAAGCCTGCACTGCCATTTTGAGATCATGGCTGATCATCTACTATCAATACCCAGTTCCTGCCTTGTCCCCATATCCCTTGATTCCCCTATCCATAAGATACCTAGCTAGCTCCTTCTTGAAAGCATCCAGAGAATTGGCCTCCACTGCCTTCCGAGGCAGTGCATTCCAGACCCCCACAACTCTCTGGGAGAAGAAGTTTTTCCTTAACTCTGTCCTAAATGACCTACCTCTTATTCTCAAACCATGCCCTCTGGTACTGGACTCTCCCAGCATCTGGAACATATTTCCTGCCTCTATCTTGTCCAATCCCTTAATAATCTTATATGTTGCAATCAGATCCCTCTCAATCTCCTTAATTCCAGTGTGTACAAGCCCAGTCTCTCTAACCTCTCTGCGTAAGACAGTCCGGACATCCCAGGAATTAACCTTGTGAATCTACACTGCACTTCCTCTACAGCCAGGATGTCCTTCCTTAACCCTGGAGACCAAAACTGTACACAATACTCCAGGTGTGGTCTCACCAGGGCCCTGTACAAATGCAAGAGGATTTCCTTGCTCTTGTACTCAATTCCCTTTGTAATAAAGGCCAACGTTCCATTAGCCTTCTTCACTGCCTGCTGCACTTGCTCATTCACCTTCAGTGACTGATGAACAAGGACTCCTAGATCTCTTTGTATTTCTCCCTTACCTAACTCTACACTGTTCAGATAATAATCTGCCTTCCTGTTCTTACTCCCAGAGTGGAGTAAGGAACAGAGACATGTCGTAACTAGAACAGCAGCAGATACATCTAGATTGTGAGTTCAGCACTGGCCTGCTTGCTGGAAGAAAACATCAGCGTCATCTCCTATTGCCTGCTCATTTTTTCGAGGTCTACCAGAAATGGTGCTGGTTGGGGAGCAGGTCAATTGAAAGTGTGTATTAAATGAAGAACAGAAGAGCATGTGGGTTTGTGTGCATGCACGTGAGTGTGCGTGTGCAAACGTAAGAAAGCATTAAACAGGCATCAGCTGCCTTTGGGAGACTTTGGCATAGAGTCTTTCAGAACAGGAGCCTTCGTCCCTCCACAAAGGTCACCGTATACCAAGCGGTCTGTGTCACCACCCTCCTTTATGGCGGTGAAGCTTGGGTAACCTACAGCCGTCACATCAAGTCCTTGGAGCACTTCCACATAAGCTGCCTTCAGCGCATCCTGGGAATTACCTGGCGTGAGCGGGTGCCTCACACTGAAATACTCATAAAGACCAACTGCAGAAGTATTGAGGCCATGATCACCCAGCGTCAGCTGCAGTGGCTGGGGCATGTGATAAGGATGCCCCCATGTCGGCTACCCTGCAGAGTGTTATACGGCCAGCTACATCATGGTCGACGCTCAGCTGGAGGACCGAAGAAGCGCAGTAAGGATCAGATGAAGAATGCTTTAAGGAAGTGCAAGATCAGACTCAAGGACCTGCTGACCGTAACACTTGGCGACAGCTGTGTAGGGACGGGGTTCGTATTCTGGAGATGGAAAAGAAGAGAGCCAGGAGAAATGCAGCCGTGGTCGCCACCACTACCATATACATGTCCCACCTGGCAACGTGGTCCACAGAATCAGCAACTTTGTGCAGCTCTGGTCCTGAACATCTGGACATCACATGTGAAGCAGCTGTTTGACGAGACCTGGACTATGGTCAGGCACAGGCTGAGAAGAAGCAAGTCACAGATGTGTTGAGATATATGGGCATCGTGTGGTATGGGAACAAGAGGTCCATAACAGACCCACTCCATGCAGACTGATCATCTCCACAACACTCTCCTCAATCTATTTCCTCTCCTGTGAAGGCAGTCTACAGGACACAAGTTGAACTCTTCTACCTACATTCACTGTGATCAGCAGCTGGGGATTATAGAGTGAGTGAGCCTCCTGAAGTCTTTCCACCAGACTGCTCCGGAACGCAGGCCCTGGAGGCTGGACACGTCCAGGAGAAAGAGTGCCCCGTCTGTCTCTCCGAAGCTCTGACACCCACAACCACTACCTGCCCAAAAGACTGCAGATGCCCCTTTGCTCACAGAGCCTCTGGATTTAGAAATATTTTGTCATTAGTCTAAATCCTGGAGCTCTATCCAACGCTGGGTGACAGTTCCTCCTCCAGGATAACCAGTGCACTACCACCTTCTAAGGGTAGTTAGGGGTAGTCAATAAAGCCCTGGCCTTGCCAGTGATGCCTGCATCCAGAAAATAAGGACCTGAATAAGACTCGTATGTTTCCTTGGTGTACGAAATCCAGGAGACTTCAAATAAACTGTGTGACGGAGCCTGGCAGGGCACCCTCCAGCACATCTGAATATGACCTTTCTTTCAGCACACACAGCAGTCAATGGCTCACTTGTTGGAGAACCCAGTGGACATTAGCAAAGCTGTATAGACCTGCCATTGTGGCTTGTGTTTAAAGAGTTTCATCTGTGGAGTCTTCTGAAAGACCCTTCTCTTGGTTGGTAGAAATGTGTGTCTGTTTAGTTAGCTTTTAAACATAGTGATAAATGAGGAGAAACACTCCGTTTACAGTCTAGCTTGTAAACTTTCTGGTTGATGACAGTGGCAACCCCAACAATTGGACACAGAGGATCCCCTTGCCCAACACGGCTCAGATTCTGCCCAGTGGGTAAGGGTGATCACACCCCCCACCCCCAGGGGTCTCGATGTGAACGAGCAGACACCAGTTCTGTCTCCACACTGACTAGACCTCACTCATTTTCAAACGTCCCGTCAGCTTTTGGCATCTCTCACCGGCTGTCTCCCTGTGGCAGACCTGGGCAAACGGCGTGGCCAGGATGGCTGAGGGAGCTGGAAGACCGCCTGGCTGCCCTCCCTCACCCAGAGGAGGTTCACGAGGCTTCGAGCCGCAGTACAAACCCAAACCCAAACGCAGACCTTGGACGGGGTTTCTCCGTACTTCGTGGGCGATGGCCCCAGCCGGGCGGCGCCGTGATCCGCGCTCTCGGGGACCGGCAGCCCCCTCCTTGCCCAGCCTCCCGCTTGCCACCCCGTTAGCAACTTACCCTCTCCAGCCCCATGCCGCTCAGCCAAAGGCGCTCGACGTATCTACCGAAGGAGCGGAAGGCGTTGTCGGGGATGGTCCTGATGGGGTTGGAGGACAGCTTCAACTCCTCCACCACCCTCAGCTTGCTGAGAGCGGCCGCCGGGTAGCTGCTGAGCTTGTTACCGTCCAGGTGAAGCGTGGCCAGGTTCTCCACGTCGTCCAGCGCCCCGGGCGGGATGGACGCCAGCCCGTTGTTGCTGAGGTGCAGCCAGCGCAGCTCCCTCGCCCCCGCCAGGCTGCCGGGCCGGATCTGGCTCATCTGGTTGTTGTCGAGCTGCAGGAGGAAGAGGCTCCTCAGCGGGCCCAGCAGCCCCTTGGCCAGCTCCCGGATGCGGTTGTGCTCCAGGTACAGGTAGGTGAGCTGCACCAGGTCGTGGAAGGCGCCGGGGCGCAGGGCGCTGATCTCGTTGTTGGACAGGTAGAGGTAGACCAGCTTCCTGAGGCCGCGGAAGGCGTTGGCCGACACCTCCCGTATGTGGCAGTCCTGGAGGTGCAGGGACACCAGGCTCTTCAAGGGGCTGAAGCCGCCGGCGGGCAGCCTGGGGTAGTTGTTCTGCTGCAGACTGAGGAGCCGCACTTTGCTGGGCACCCGCGGGATCTTCCTCAGCCCCTTGTTCTCGCACACCACATGAAGCAGGTCCCCGAGGCAGTGGCAGCCGGGGGGGCAGCGAGGGGCAGCCGTCACCGCGGCCAGCAGCGGCAAAAGGCAGAGCCAGAGCGACGGGTGCATGGTGCGACGCGATCTGCCCCCGCCGCCCGCCGCTCGCACTTATAACCCTAATGCGGGGCGGGGCGGGCGGGCGGGGGCGGCTCTCTCGGTGCTTGCCACCCTGATGCTCGCTTCTGTGTCTTTTACTTGTAAAATTCCCTCCGTCCCGTGTGCGATCAGCGGCCTGGGGGGGAGTTGGCAGGGGCGGAGGGGGATTCAGCGGTTTTCCGTTCCTTCGCTCAAGCCTGACACAATGGTTTGCATTTCAATCCTCCTCCAATATTCCTTTCATCGGCATTTCCAAAACACTTTGCAAAGAGTTATTGAACATTCCTCCCTGGCGGAGTGAGTCGCCTCACTACAGGAGGGGTAGGGTTGTCAGCCTGCTGCCCGGATGACAGAACAGGTATTATCGGGAAGGAGCTGGAGGCTGAGCGGAGACCTGATGGAGATGTCTTTTTCCGGGGATTGCAATACCGGAGGAACTCCTTTTAAGGCGAGTGGAGGGAAGTTTAGCAGGATGTCAGAAGTCGGGTCATTTACGTAGAGAGTGAGGAGATTTCAGAGACTCTTATGGACGGTTTGCTCAGGGTTACTCTTCCTACAGTACTGTTCACATTGTGTGTGTTACCTGCCCACCTGGTGGGCAGGAGTCATGGTCCAGGTGCAGGAGTTTGTCAGATGGTGCAGTTCAACGTCAGGAAGACAAAGAAGACATGCGGCTACCACCGGCGGGTGTCAGCCGTACTGCTTTGCGGAGTCTGCCCGGCTTCTATCAGGACCTACTGAGTCTGGAACATGGTCACCTCAGGCCGGGAATCCCCTCCTCAGGCGGAGGGCGGGGTCCTGGCCGGTCCTTGCCCTACCTCAGTGGCTGTCGGTGCGGCTCAGTTGTGTGGACCGACTCAGGCCGAGCTGCTGGTGGGGCCCAGACCCCGCAATCTTCTCCGGGAGCCGTGTCCACACAACCTGAGCCGTCTCTCATCGATACCCACAGTCCCATTCAGGGATGCAAGTAAGAGGTATCTGTATGGGCTGCTACTCCACATCCTCCACTTCCTTGCCCTTGTACACCGTCCCGACACGCCATGGCGGTCGGTCCTTCCACCCAGAGGTGAGGAGGGTCCCCACTGGAAGTCCCTTTACGCCGGGGTTCTTCCCATGCACCTGGGGGATCTCGGCTGGAGGGTACTGCATAGGGCAGTGCCCTGCAATAAGTTTTTCAGTTTGTACATGGACTTCCCACCCGCATGCCACTTCTGCGGGCTGGAGGAGACCGTGTACCACATGTACATAGAGTGTGTGAGGCTGCAGCCTCTTTTTGCGTATTTGCGTGGGCTGCTTCTCGCCTTCTGGCTGCATTTTAGTCCCACCCTGTTTATATATGGTCATCCAGTAAGGAAGGGGGCATGGAGGGATGAGGATGTCCTAGTCAACTTGCTCCTGGGGCTGGCGAAATCCGCCATCCGAGGGTCTTGGAAACGGGTGGCGGGAGGATCTCCCCGGGCAGACTGCCTGGCAATGTTTAGGGGGTATGTTCGTGCTCGGGTAACTATTGAAAAGGAGCACGCGCAGTCCACAGTGGCCTTGGAGGCGTTTCGAGACCCTTGGGCTTCGCGGGGTGTAAATGCCATCGTAGATAGGGATGGCAACATTCTGGTGTAATGTCTATTGTCTATTTGTAGTGCGGTAATTGTGTTTGCCACTGTTTTGTATATATTGTATAGCACCGAAATTTGTAATAAAGGATTTTGTAATAAAAAAAAAGGAGATGGTGATGGGCTTCAGGAAAAGGAAACCTCCATTGCTCCCCGTTACTGTTGATGGTATGAGGAGGGCAGCAGACAGGCTGTGTACAAGGGCCACATTCGCTTCCACTTCCTGAGGAGACTGGGCTCCTTTGGACTACAAGACCATAAGACATAGGAGCAGAATTAGGCCATTCAGCCCATCGAGCTTCTTCTGTCAGGCTGATCCTGGATACCAATCAACCCCATACACCTGCCTTCTCACCATATCCTTTGATGCCCTGAAACAATCAATTTCCATCTTAAATATCACCATGGACTTGCCTCCAGCACAGCACAGCAGTGCATTCCACAGACTGGCTAGACTACTCTGTTCCAAAACAGGCCGTGCCCTCTGGTTCTAGACACAGGAAACATGCTCTCCACATCCACCCTGTCTAGTGCTTTCAACATTCAGTAGGTTTGAATCAGATCCCCCCCCCCCCCATTCTTCTAAATTCCAGTGAGCTCAGGCCCAAAGCTGCAGAATGCTCCTCATATGTTAACCCCTTCAATCCCAAAATCATCCATGTGAATTTCCTTTGGAATCTCCAATGATAACACTTCCCTTCTGAGATATGGGGACCAAAACTGGACAATGGTTCTCACCCACTGCTGAACACATTTAGAAACCGATGATGACAACTGTGCGGCTTCAGAGGGGCCATTCCCACCCTCGAGCACCATGAGTCAACTACACCCAGGCAAGTGATGATCCCCCCCCCCACCCACGTCCTGTCAGACTCTTTCAGACCGTCACAGTGCACTGACGGTCGAGTGTTGTTGTCAGGTCAGTTTCAGTACGTTCTGTGGGTAATAGTTCCGGTCACAGTGCACTGACGGTCGAGTGTTGTTGTCAGGTGAGTTTCAGTACGATCTGTAGGTAATAGTTCCTGTCACAGTGCACTGACGGTCGAGTGTTGTTGTCAGGTGAGTTTCAGTACGTTCTGTAGGTAATAGTTCCGGTCACAGTGCACTGACGGTCGAGTGTTGTTGTCAGGTGAGTTTCAGTACGTTCTGTAGGTAATAGTTCCGGTCACAGTGTAGTGACGGTCGAGTGTTGTTGTCAGGTGTGTTTCAGTACGTTCTGTAGGTAATAGTTCCGGTCACAGTGTACTGACGGTCGAGTGTTGTTGTCAGGTGAGTTTCAGTACGTTCTGTGGGTAATAGTTCCGGTCACAGTGCACTGACGGTCGAGTGTTGTTGTCAGGTCAGTTTCAGTACGTTCTGTAGGTAATAGTTCCGGTCACAGTGCACTGACGGTCGAGTGTTGTTGTCAGGTGAGTTTCAGTACGTGCTGTAGGTAATAGTTCCGGTCACAGTGCACTGACGGTCGAGTGTTGTTGTCAGGTGAGTTTCAGTACGTGCTGTAGGTAATAGTTCCGGTCACAGTGCACTGACGGTCGAGTGTTGTTGTCAGGTGAGTTTCAGTACGTGCTGTAGGTAATAGTTCCGGTCACAGTGCACTGACGGTCGAGTGTTGTTGTCAGGTGAGTTTCAGTACGTTCTGTAGGTAATAGTTCCGGTCACAGTGCACTGACGGTCGAGTGTTGTTGTCAGGTGAGTTTCAGTACGTTCTGTAGGTAATAGTTCCGGTCACAGTGCACTGACGGTCGAGTGTTGTTGTCAGGTGAGTTTCAGTACGTTCTGTAGGTAATAGTTCCGGTCACAGTGCACTGACGGTCGAGTGTTGTTGTCAGGTGAGTTTCAGTACGTTCTGTAGGTAATAGTTCCGGACACAGTGCACTGACGGTCGAGTGTTGTTGTCAGGTGAGTTTCAGTACGTTCTGTAGGTAATAGTTCCGGTCACAGTGCACTGACGGTCGAGTGTTGTTGTCAGGTGAGTTTCAGTACGTTCTGTAGGTAATAGTTCCTGTCACAGTGCACTGACGGTCGAGTGTTGTTGTCAGGTGAGTTTCAGTACGTTCTGTAGGTAATAGTTCCGGTCACAGTGCACTGACGGTCGAGTGTTGTTGTCAGGTGAGTTTCAGTACGATCTGTAGGTAATAGTTCCGGTCACAGTGCACTGACGGTCGAGTGTTGTTGTCAGGTGAGTTTCAGTACGTTCTGTAGGTAATAGTTCCGGTCACAGTGCACTGACGGTCGAGTGTTGTTGTCAGGTGAGTTTCAGTACGTTCTGTAGGTAATAGTTCCGGTCACAGTGCACTGACGGTCGAGTGTTGTTGTCAGGTGAGTTTCAGTACGATCTGTAGGTAATAGTTCCGGTCACAGTGCACTGACGGTCGAGTGTTGTTGTCAGGTGAGTTTCAGTACGTTCCGTAGGTAATAGTTCCGGTCACAGTGCACTGACGGTCGAGTGTTGTTGTCATGTGAGTTTCAGTACGTTCTGTAGGTAATAGTTCCGGTCACAGTGCACTGACGGTCGAGTGTTGTTGTCAGGTGAGTTTCAGTACGTTCTGTAGGTAATAGTTCCGGTCACAGTGCACTGACGGTCGAGTGTTGTTGTCATGTGAGTTTCAGTACGTTCTGTAGGTAATAGTTCCGGTCACAGTGCACTGACGGTCGAGTGTTGTTGTCAGGTGAGTTTCAGCACGTTCTGTAGGTAATAGTTCCGGTCAGAGTGCACTGACGGTCGAGTGTTGTTGTCAGGTGAGTTTCAGCACGTTCTGTAGGTAATAGTTCCGGTCACAGTGCACTGACGGTCGAGTGTTGTTGTCAGTTGAGTTTCAGTACGTTCTGTAGGTAATAGTTCCGGTCACAGTGCACTGACGGTCGAGTGTTGTTGTCATGTGAGTTTCAGTACGTTCTGTAGGTAATAGTTCCGGTCACAGTGCACTGACGGTCGAGTGTTGTTGTCATGTGAGTTTCAGTACGTTCTGTAGGTAATAGTTCCGGTCACAGTGCACTGACGGTCGAGTGTTGTTGTCATGTGAGTTTCAGTACGTTCTGTAGGTAATAGTTCCGGTCACAGTGCACTGACGGTCGAGTGTTGTTGTCAGGTGAGTTTCCGTACGTTCTGTAGGTAATAGTTCCGGTCACAGTGCACTGACGGTCGAGTGTTGTTGTCAGGTGAGTTTCCGTACGTTCTGTAGGTAATAGTTCCGGTCACAGTGCACTGACGGTCGAGTGTTGTTGTCAGGTGAGTTTCAGTACGTTCTGTAGGTAATAGTTCCGGTCACAGTGCACTGACGGTCGAGTGTTGTTGTCAGGTGTGTTTCAGTACGTTCTGTGGGTAATAGTTCCGGTCACAGTGCACTGACGGTCGAGTGTTGTTGTCAGGTGAGTTTCAGTATGTTCTGTAGGTAATAGTTCCGGTCACAGTGCACTGACGGTCGAGTGTTGTTGTCAGGTGAGTTTCAGTACGTTCTGTGGGTAATAGTTCCGGTCACAGTGCACTGACGGTCGAGTGTTGTTGTCAGGTGAGTTTCAGTACGTTCTGTAGGTAATAGTTCCGGTCACAGTGCACTGACGGTCGAGTGTTGTTGTCAGGTGAGTTTCAGTACGTGCTGTAGGTAATAGTTCCGGTCACAGTGTAGTGACGGTCGAGTGTTGTTGTCAGGTGAGTTTCAGTACGATCTGTAGGTAATAGTTCCGGTCACAGTGCACTGACGGTCGAGTGTTGTTGTCAGGTGAGTTTCAGTACGTTCTGTAGGTAATAGTTCCGGTCACAGTGCACTGACGGTCGAGTGTTGTTGTCAGGTGAGTTTCAGTACGTTCTGTAGGTAATAGTTCCGGTCACAGTGCACTGACGGTCGAGTGTTGTTGTCAGGTGAGTTTCAGTACGTTCCGTGGGTAATAGTTCCGGTCACAGTGCACTGACGGTCGAGTGTTGTTGTCAGGTGAGTTTCAGTACGTTCCGTAGGTAATAGTTCCGGTCACAGTGCACTGACGGTCGAGTGTTGTTGTCAGGTGAGTTTCAGTACGTTCCGTAGGTAATAGTTCCGGTCACAGTGCACTGACGGTCGAGTGTTGTTGTCAGGTGTGTTTCACTACGTTCTGTAGGTAATAGTTCCGGTCACAGTGCACTGACGGTCGAGTGTTGTTGTCAGGTGAGTTTCAGTACGTTCTGTGGGTAATAGTTCCGGTCACAGTGCACTGACGGTCGAGTGTTGTTGTCAGGTGAGTTTCAGTACGTGCTGTAGGTAATAGTTCCGGTCACAGTGCACTGACGGTCGAGTGTTGTTGTCAGGTGTGTTTCAGTACGTTCTGTAGGTAATAGTTCCGGTCACAGTGCACTGACGGTCGAGTGTTGTTGTCAGGTGAGTTTCAGTACGTTCTGTAGGTAATAGTTCCTGTCACAGTGCACTGACGGTCGAGTGTTGTTGTCAGGTGAGTTTCAGTACGTTCTGTAGGTAATAGTTCCGGTCACAGTGCACTGACGGTCGAGTGTTGTTGTCAGGTGAGTTTCAGTACGTTCTGTAGGTAATAGTTCCGGTCACAGTGCACTGACGGTCGAGTGTTGTTGTCAGGTGAGTTTCAGTACGTTCTGTAGGTAATAGTTCCGGTCAGAGTGCACTGACGGTCGAGTGTTGTTGTCAGGTGAGTTTCAGTACGTGCTGTAGGTAATAGTTCCGGTCACAGTGCACTGACGGTCGAGTGTTGTTGTCAGGTGAGTTTCAGTACGTTCTGTAGGTAATAGTTCCGGTCACAGTGCACTGACGGTCGAGTGTTGTTGTCAGGTCAGTTTCAGTACGTTCTGTGGGTAATAGTTCCGGTCACAGTGCACTGACGGTCGAGTGTTGTTGTCAGGTGAGTTTCAGTACGTTCTGTAGGTAATAGTTCCTGTCACAGTGCACTGACGGTCGAGTGTTGTTGTCAGGTGAGTTTCAGTACGTTCTGTAGGTAATAGTTCCGGACACAGTGCACTGACGGTCGAGTGTTGTTGTCAGTTGAGTTTCAGTACGTTCTGTAGGTAATAGTTCCGGTCACAGTGCACTGACGGTCGAGTGTTGTTGTCAGGTGAGTTTCAGTACGTTCTGTAGGTAATAGTTCCGGTCACAGTGCACTGACGGTCGAGTGTTTTTGTCAGGTGAGTTTCAGTACGTGCTGTAGGTAATAGTTCCTGTCACAGTGCACTGACGGTCGAGTGTTGTTGTCAGGTGAGTTTCAGTACGTTCTGTAGGTAATAGTTCCGGTCACAGTGCACTGACGGTCGAGTGTTGTTGTCAGGTGTGTTTCAGTACGTTCTGTAGGTAATAGTTCCGGTCACAGTGCACTGACGGTCGAGTGTTGTTGTCAGGTGAGTTTCAGTACGTGCTGTAGGTAATAGTTCCGGTCACAGTGCACTGACGGTCGAGTGTTGTTGTCAGGTGAGTTTCAGTACGTTCTGTGGGTAATAGTTCCGGTCACAGTGCACTGACGGTCGAGTGTTGTTGTCAGGTGTGTTTCAGTACGTTCTGTAGGTAATAGTTCCGGTCACAGTGCACTGACGGTCGAGTGTTGTTGTCAGGTGAGTTTCAGTACGTGCTGTAGGTAATAGTTCCGGTCACAGTGCACTGACGGTTCAGTGTTGTTGTCAGGTGAGTTTCAGTACGTTCTGTGGGTAATAGTTCCGGTCACAGTGCACTGACGGTCGAGTGTTGTTGTCAGGTGAGTTTCAGTACGTTCTGTGGGTAATAGTTCCGGTCACAGTGCACTGACGGTCGAGTGTTGTTGTCAGGTGTGTTTCAGTACGTTCTGTAGGTAATAGTTCCGGTCACAGTGCACTGACGGTCGAGTGTTGTTGTCAGGTGAGTTTCAGTACGTTCTGTAGGTAATAGTTCCGGACACAGTGCACTGACGGTCGAGTGTTGTTGTCAGGTGAGTTTCAGTACGTTCTGTAGGTAATAGTTCCGGTCACAGTGCACTGACGGTCGAGTGTTGTTGTCAGGTGAGTTTCAGTACGTTCTGTGGGTAATAGTTCCGGTCACAGTGCACTGACGGTCGAGTGTTGTTGTCAGGTGAGTTTCAGTACGTTCCGTAGGTAATAGTTCCGGTCACAGTGCACTGACGGTCGAGTGTTGTTGTCAGGTGTGTTTCAGTACGTTCTGTAGGTAATAGTTCCGGTCACAGTGCACTGACGGTCGAGTGTTGTTGTCAGGTGAGTTTCAGTACGTTCTGTAGGTAATAGTTCCGGTCACAGTGCACTGACGGTCGAGTGTTGTTGTCAGGTGAGTTTCAGTACGTTCTGTAGGTAATAGTTCCGGTCACAGTGCACTGACGGTCGAGTGTTGTTGTCAGGTGAGTTTCAGTACGTTCTGTAGGTAATAGTTCCGGTCACAGTGCACTGACGGTCGAGTGTTGTTGTCAGGTGAGTTTCAGTACGATCTGTAGGTAATAGTTCCTGTCACAGTGCACTGACGGTCGAGTGTTGTTGTCAGGTGAGTTTCAGTACGTGCTGTAGGTAATAGTTCCTATCACAGTGCACTGACGGTCGAGTGTTGTTGTCAGGTGAGTTTCAGTACGTTTTGTGGGTAATAGTTCCGGTCACAGTGCACTGACGGTCGACTGTTGTTGTCAGGTGAGTTTCAGTACGTGCTGTAGGTAATAGTTCCGGTCACAGTGCACTGACGGTCGAGTGTTGTTGTCAGGTGAGTTTCAGTACGTGCTGTAGGTAATAGTTCCGGTCACAGTGCACTGACGGTCGAGTGTTGTTGTCAGGTGAGTTTCAGTACGTGCTGTAGGTAATAGTTCCGGTCACAGTGCACTGACGGTCGAGTGTTGTTGTCAGGTGAGTTTCAGTACGTTCTGTAGGTAATAGTTCCGGTCACAGTGCACTGACGGTCGAGTGTTGTTGTCAGGTGAGTTTCAGTACGTTCTGTAGGTAATAGTTCCGGTCACAGTGTAGTGACGGTCGAGTGTTGTTGTCAGGTGAGTTTCAGTACGTTCTGTAGGTAATAGTTCCGGTCACAGTGCACTGACGGTCGAGTGTTGTTGTCAGGTCAGTTTCAGTATGTTCCGTAGGTAATAGTTCCTGTCACAGTGCACTGACGGTCGAGTGTTGTTGTCAGGTGAGTTTCAGTACGTTCTGTAGGTAATAGTTCCGGTCACAGTGCACTGACGGTCGAGTGTTGTTGTCAGGTGAGTTTCAGTACGTTCTGTAGGTAATAGTTCCGGTCACAGTGCACTGACGGTCGAGTGTTGTTGTCAGGTGAGTTTCAGTACGTTCTGTAGGTAATAGTTCCGGTCACAGTGCACTGACGGTCGAGTGTTGTTGTCAGGTGAGTTTCAGTACGTTCTGTAGGTAATAGTTCCGGTCACAGTGCACTGACGGTCGAGTGTTGTTGTCAGGTGAGTTTCAGTACGTTCTGTAGGTAATAGTTCCGGTCACAGTGCACTGACGGTCGAGTGTTGTTGTCAGGTGTGTTTCAGTACGTTCTGTAGGTAATAGTTCCGGACACAGTGCACTGACGGTCGAGTGTTGTTGTCAGGTGAGTTTCAGTACGTTCTGTAGGTAATAGTTCCGGTCACAGTGCACTGACGGTCGAGTGTTGTTGTCAGGTGAGTTTCAGTACGTGCTGTAGGTAATAGTTCCGGTCACAGTGCACTGACGGTCGAGTGTTGTTGTCAGTTGAGTTTCAGTACGTTCTGTAGGTAATAGTTCCGGTCACAGTGCACTGACGGTCGAGTGTTGTTGTCAGGTGAGTTTCAGTACGTTCTGTAGGTAATAGTTCCGGTCACAGTGCACTGACGGTCGAGTGTTGTTGTCAGGTGAGTTTCAGTACGTTCTGTAGGTAATAGTTCCGGTCACAGTGCACTGACGGTCGAGTGTTGTTGTCAGGTGAGTTTCAGTACGTTCTGTAGGTAATAGTTCCGGACACAGTGCACTGACGGTCGAGTGTTGTTGTCAGGTGAGTTTCAGTACGTTCTGTGGGTAATAGTTCCTGTCACAGTG
Organism: Hypanus sabinus; assembly: GCF_030144855.1. Taxonomy (NCBI): domain Eukaryota; kingdom Metazoa; phylum Chordata; class Chondrichthyes; order Myliobatiformes; family Dasyatidae; genus Hypanus; species Hypanus sabinus. Next base: position 62,678,700 of record NC_082728.1, read on the forward strand.
CACTGACGGTCGAGTGTTGTTGTCAGGTGAGTTTCAGTACGTTCTGTGGGTAATAGTTCCGGTCACAGTGCACTGACGGTCGAGTGTTGTTGTCAGGTGAGTTTCAGTACGTGCTGTAGGTAATAGTTCCGGTCACAGTGCACTGACGGTCGAGTGTTGTTGTCAGGTGAGTTTCAGTACGTGCTGTAGGTAATAGTTCCGGTCACAGTGCACTGACGGTCGAGTGTTGTTGTCAGGTGAGTTTCAGTACGTTCTGTAGGTAATAGTTCCGGTCACAGTGCACTGACGGTCGAGTGTTGTTGTCAGGTGAGTTTCAGTACGTTCTGTAGGTAATAGTTCCGGTCACAGTGCACTGACGGTCGAGTGTTGTTGTCAGGTGAGTTTCAGTACGTTCTGTAGGTAATAGTTCCGGTCACAGTGCACTGACGGTCGAGTGTTGTTGTCAGGTGAGTTTCAGTACGTGCTGTAGGTAATAGTTCCGGTCACAGTGCACTGACGGTCGAGTGTTGTTGTCAGGTGAGTTTCAGTACGTTCTGTAGGTAATAGTTCCGGTCACAGTGCACTGACGGTCGAGTGTTGTTGTCAGGTGAGTTTCAGTACGTGCTGTAGGTAATAGTTCCGGTCACAGTGCACTGACGGTCGAGTGTTGTTGTCAGGTGAGTTTCAGTACGTTCTGTAGGTAATAGTTCCGGTCACAGTGCACTGACGGTCGAGTGTTGTTGTCAGGTGAGTTTCAGTACGTTCTGTAGGTAATAGTTCCGGTCACAGTGCACTGACGGTCGAGTGTTGTTGTCAGGTGAGTTTCAGTACGTTCTGTAGGTAATAGTTCCGGTCACAGTGCACTGACGGTCGAGTGTTGTTGTCAGGTGAGTTTCAGTACGTTCTGTAGGTAATAGTTCCGGTCACAGTGCACTGACGGTCGAGTGTTGTTGTCAGGTGTGTTTCAGTACATTCTGTAGGTAATAGTTCCGGTCACAGTGCACTGACGGTCGAGTGTTGTTGTCAGGTGAGTTTCAGTACGTGCTGTAGGTAATAGTTCCGGTCACAGTGCACTGACGGTTGAGTGTTGTTGTCAGGTGAGTTTCAGTACGTGCTGTAGGTAATAGTTCCGGTCACAGTGCACTGACGGTCGAGTGTTGTTGTCAGGTGAGTTTCAGTACGTTCTGTAGGTAATAGTTCCGGTCACAGTGCACTGACGGTCGAGTGTTGTTGTCAGGTGAGTTTCAGTACGTTCTGTAGGTAATAGTTCCGGTCACAGTGCACTGACGGTCGAGTGTTGTTGTCAGGTGAGTTTCAGTACGTTCTGTAGGTAATAGTTCCGGTCACAGTGCACTGACGGTCGAGTGTTGTTGTCAGGTGAGTTTCAGTACGTTCTGTAGGTAATAGTTCCGGTCACAGTGCACTGACGGTCGAGTGTTGTTGTCAGGTCAGTTTCAGTACGTTCCGTAGGTAATAGTTCCGGTCACAGTGCACTGACGGTCGAGTGTTGTTGTCAGGTGAGTTTCAGTACGTGCTGTAGGTAATAGTTCCGGTCACAGTGCACTGACGGTCGAGTGTTGTTGTCAGGTGAGTTTCAGTACGTTCTGTAGGTAATAGTTCCGGTCACAGTGCACTGACGGTCGAGTGTTGTTGTCAGGTGAGTTTCAGTACGTTCTGTAGGTAATAGTTCCGGTCACAGTGCACTGACGGTCGAGTGTTGTTGTCAGGTGAGTTTCAGTACGTTCTGTAGGTAATAGTTCCGGTCACAGTGCACTGACGGTCGAGTGTTGTTGTCAGGTGAGTTTCAGTACGTTCTGTAGGTATTAGTTCCGGTCACAGTGCACTGACGGTCGAGTGTTGTTGTCAGGTGAGTTTCAGTACGTTCCGTAGGTAATAGTTCCGGTCACAGTGCACTGACTGTCGAGTGTTGTTGTCAGGTGAGTTTCAGTACGTTCCGTAGGTAATAGTTCCGGTCACAGTGCACTGACGGTCGAGTGTTGTTGTCAGGTGAGTTTCAGTACGTGCTGTAGGTAATAGTTCCGGTCACAGTGCACTGACGGTCGAGTGTTGTTGTCAGGTGAGTTTCAGTACGTTCTGTAGGTAATAGTTCCGGTCACAGTGCACTGACGGTCGAGTGTTGTTGTCAGGTGAGTTTCAGTACGTTCTGTAGGTAATAGTTCCGGTCACAGTGCACTGACGGTCGAGTGTTGTTGTCAGGTGAGTTTCAGTACGTGCTGTAGGTAATAGTTCCGGTCACAGTGCACTGACGGTCGAGTGTTGTTGTCAGGTGAGTTTCAGTACGTTCTGTAGGTAATAGTTCCGGTCACAGTGCACTGACGGTCGAGTGTTGTTGTCAGGTGAGTTTCAGTACGTTCTGTAGGTAATAGTTCCGGTCACAGTGCACTGACGGTCGAGTGTTGTTGTCAGGTGAGTTTCAGTACGTTCTGTAGGTAATAGTTCCGGTCACAGTGCACTGACGGTCGAGTGTTGTTGTCAGGTGAGTTTCAGTACGTTCTGTAGGTAATAGTTCCGGTCACAGTGCACTGACGGTCGAGTGTTGTTGTCAGGTGAGTTTCAGTACGTTCTGTAGGTAATAGTTCCGGTCACAGTGCACTGACGGTCGAGTGTTGTTGTCAGGTGAGTTTCAGTACGTGCTGTGGGTAATAGTTCCGGTCACAGTGCACTGACGGTCGAGTGTTGTTGTCAGGTGAGTTTCAGTACGTTCTGTGGGTAATAGTTCCGGTCACAGTGCACTGACGGTCGAGTGTTGTTGTCAGGTGAGTTTCAGTACGTTCTGTAGGTAATAGTTCCGGTCACAGTGCACTGACGGTCGAGTGTTGTTGTCAGGTGAGTTTACGTACGTTCTGTAGGTAATAGTTCCGGTCACAGTGCACTGACGGTCGAGTGTTGTTGTCAGGTGAGTTTCAGTACGTTCTGTAGGTAATAGTTCCGGTCACAGTGCACTGACGGTCGAGTGTTGTTGTCAGGTGAGTTTCAGTACGTTCTGTAGGTAATAGTTCCGGTCACAGTGCACTGACGGTCGAGTGTTGTTGTCAGGTGAGTTTCAGTACGTTCTGTGGGTAATAGTTCCGGTCACAGTGCACTGACGGTCGAGTGTTGTTGTCAGGTGAGTTTCAGTACGTTCTGTGGGTAATAGTTCCGGTCACAGTGCACTGACGGTCGAGTGTTGTTGTCAGGTGTGTTTCAGTACGTTCTGTAGGTAATAGTTCCGGTCACAGTGCACTGACGGTCGAGTGTTGTTGTCAGGTGAGTTTCAGTACGTTCTGTGGGTAATAGTTCCGGACACAGTGCACTGACGGTCGAGTGTTGTTGTCAGGTGAGTTTCAGTACGTGCTGTAGGTAATAGTTCCGGTCACAGTGCACTGACGGTCGAGTGTTGTTGTCAGGTGAGTTTCAGTACGTTCTGTGGGTAATAGTTCCGGTCACAGTGCACTGACGGTCGAGTGTTGTTGTCAGGTGAGTTTCAGTACGTTCTGTAGGTAATAGTTCCGGTCACAGTGTACTGACGGTCGAGTGTTGTTGTCAGGTGAGTTTCAGTACGTTCTGTAGGTAATAGTTCCGGTCACAGTGCACTGACGGTCGAGTGTTGTTGTCAGGTGAGTTTCAGTATGTTCTGTAGGTAATAGTTCCGGTCACAGTGCACTGACGGTCGAGTGTTGTTGTCAGGTGTGTTTCAGTACGTTCTGTAGGTAATAGTTCCGGTCACAGTGCACTGACGGTCGAGTGTTGTTGTCAGGTGAGTTTCAGTACGTTCTGTAGGTAATAGTTCCGGACACAGTGCACTGACGGTCGAGTGTTGTTGTCAGGTGAGTTTCAGTACGTTCTGTAGGTAATAGTTCCGGTCACAGTGCACTGACGGTCGAGTGTTGTTGTCAGGTGAGTTTCAGTACGTGCTGTAGGTAATAGTTCCGGACACAGTGCACTGACGGTCGAGTGTTGTTGTCAGGTGAGTTTCAGTACGTTCTGTAGGTAATAGTTCCGGTCACAGTGCACTGACGGTCGAGTGTTGTTGTCAGTTGAGTTTCAGTACGTTCTGTAGGTAATAGTTCCGGTCACAGTGCACTGACGGTCGAGTGTTGTTGTCAGGTGTGTTTCAGTGCGTTCTGTAGGTAATAGTTCCGGTCACAGTGCACTGACGGTCGAGTGTTGTTGTCAGGTAAGTTTCAGTACGTGCTGTAGGTAATAGTTCCGGTCACAGTGCACTGACGGTCGAGTGTTGTTGTCAGGTGAGTTTCAGTACGTTCTGTAGGTAATAGTTCCGGTCACAGTGCACTGACGGTCGAGTGTTGTTGTCAGGTGAGTTTCAGTACGTTCTGTAGGTAATAGTTCCGGTCACAGTGCACTGACGGTCGAGTGTTGTTGTCAGGTGAGTTTCAGGACGTTCTGTAGGTAATAGTTCCGGTCACAGTGCACTGACGGTCGAGTGTTGTTGTCAGGTGAGTTTCAGTACGTTCTGTAGGTAATAGTTCCGGACACAGTGCACTGACGGTCGAGTGTTGTTGTCAGGTGAGTTTCAGTACGTTCTGTAGGTAATAGTTCCGGACACAGTGCACTGACGGTCGAGTGTTGTTGTCAGGTGAGTTTCAGTACGTTCTGTAGGTAATAGTTCCGGTCACAGTGCACTGACGGTCGAGTGTTGTTGTCAGGTGAGTTTCAGTACGTGCTGTAGGTAATAGTTCCTATCACAGTGCACTGACGGTCGAGTGTTGTTGTCAGGTGAGTTTCAGTACGTTTTGTGGGTAATAGTTCCGGTCACAGTGCACTGACGGTCGACTGTTGTTGTCAGGTGAGTTTCAGTACGTGCTGTAGGTAATAGTTCCGGTCACAGTGCACTGACGGTCGAGTGTTGTTGTCAGGTGTGTTTCAGTACGTTCTGTGGGTAATAGTTCCTGTCACAGTGCACTGACGTTCGAGTGTTGTTGTCAGGTGTGTTTCAGTACGTTCTGTAGGTAATAGTTCCGGTCACAGTGCACTGACGGTCGAGTGTTGTTGTCAGGTGAGTTTCAGTACGTTCTGTAGGTAATAGTTCCGGTCACAGTGCACTGACGGTCGAGTGTTGTTGTCAGGTGAGTTTCAGTACGTTCTGTGGGTAATAGTTCCGGTCACAGTGCATTGACGGTCGAGTGTTGTTGTCAGGTGAGTTTCAGGACGTTCTGTGGGTAATAGTTCCGGTCACAGTGCACTGACGGTCGAGTGTTGTTGTCAGGTGAGTTTCAGTATGTTCTGTAGGTAATAGTTCCGGTCACAGTGCACTGACGGTCGAGTGTTGTTGTCAGGTGAGTTTCAGTACGTTCTGTGGGTAATAGTTCCGGTCACAGTGCACTGACGGTCGAGTGTTGTTGTCAGGTGAGTTTCAGTACGTTCTGTAGGTAATAGTTCCGGTCACAGTGCACTGACGGTCGAGTGTTGTTGTCAGGTGAGTTTCAGTATGTTCTGTAGGTAATAGTTCCGGTCACAGTGCACTGACGGTTCAGTGTTGTTGTCAGGTGAGTTTCAGTACGTTCTGTGGGTAATAGTTCCGGTCACAGTGCACTGACGGTCGAGTGTTGTTGTCAGGTGAGTTTCAGTACGTTCTGTAGGTAATAGTTCCGGTCACAGTGCACTGACGGTCGAGTGTTGTTGTCAGGTGAGTTTCACTACGTTCTGTAGGTAATAGTTCCGGTCACAGTGCACTGACGGTCGAGTGTTGTTGTCAGGTGAGTTTCAGTATGTTCTGTAGGTAATAGTTCCGGTCACAGTGCACTGACGGTTCAGTGTTGTTGTCAGGTGAGTTTCACTACGTTCTGTAGGTAATAGTTCCGGTCACAGTGCACTGACGGTCGAGTGTTGTTGTCAGGTGAGTTTCAGTACGTTCTGTAGGTAATAGTTCCGGTCACAGTGCACTGACGGTCGACTGTTGTTGTCAGATGAGTTTCAGTACGTTCTGTAGGTAATAGTTCCGGTCACAGTGCACTGACGGTCGAGTGTTGTTGTCAGGTGTGTTTCAGTACGTTCTGTAGGTAATAGTTCCAGTCACAGTGCACTGACGGTCGAGTGTTGTTGTCAGGTGTGTTTCAGTACGTTCTGTAGGTAATAGTTCCGGTCACAGTGCACTGACGGTCGAGTGTTGTTGTCAGGTGAGTTTCAGTACGTTCTGTCGGTAATAGTTCCGGTCACAGTGCACTGACGGTCGAGTGTTGTTGTCAGGTGAGTTTCAGTATGTTCTGTAGGTAATAGTTCCGGTCACAGTGCACTGACGGTCGAGTGTTGTTGTCAGGTGAGTTTCAGTACGTTCTGTAGGTAATAGTTCCGGTCACAGTGCACTGACGGTCGAGTGTTGTTGTCAGGTGAGTTTCAGTACGTTCTGTAGGTAATAGTTCCGGTCAGAGTGCACTGACGGTCGAGTGTTGTTGTCAGGTGAGTTTCAGTACGTTCTGTGGGTAATAGTTCCTGTCACAGTGCACTGACGGTCGAGTGTTGTTGTCAGGTGAGTTTCAGTACGTTCCGTAGGTAATAGTTCCGGTCACAGTGCACTGACGGTCGAGTGTTGTTGTCAGGTGAGTTTCAGTACGTTCCGTAGGTAATAGTTCCGGTCACAGTGCACTGACGGTCGAGTGTTGTTGTCAGGTGAGTTTCAGTACGTTCTGTAGGTAATAGTTCCGGTCACAGTGCACTGACGGTCGAGTGTTGTTGTCAGGTGAGTTTCAGTACGTTCTGTAGGTAATAGTTCCTGTCACAGTGCACTGACGGTCGAGTGTTGTTGTCAGGTGAGTTTCAGTACGTTCTGTGGGTAATAGTTCCGGTCACAGTGCACTGACGGTCGAGTGTTGTTGTCAGGTGAGTTTCAGTACGTTCCGTAGGTAATAGTTCCGGTCACAGTGCACTGACGGTCGAGTGTTGTTGTCAGGTGAGTTTCAGTACGTTCCGTAGGTAATAGTTCCGGTCACAGTGCACTGACGGTCGAGTGTTGTTGTCAGGTGTGTTTCAGTACGTTCTGTAGGTAATAGTTCCGGTCACAGTGCACTGACGGTCGAGTGTTGTTGTCAGGTCAGTTTCAGTACGTTCTGTGGGTAATAGTTCCGGTCACAGTGCACTGACGGTCGAGTGTTGTTGTCAGGTGAGTTTCAGTACGTTCTGTAGGTAATAGTTCCGGTCACAGTGCACTGACGGTCGAGTGTTGTTGTCAGGTGAGTTTCAGTACGTTCTGTGGGTAATAGTTCCGGTCACAGTGCACTGACGGTCGAGTGTTGTTGTCAGGTGAGTTTCAGTATGTTCTGTAGGTAATAGTTCCGGTCACAGTGCACTGACGGTCGAGTGTTGTTGTCAGGTGAGTTTCAGTACGTTCTGTAGGTAATAGTTCCGGTCACAGTGCACTGACGGTCGAGTGTTGTTGTCAGGTGAGTTTCAGTACGTTCTGTGGGTAATAGTTCCGGTCACAGTGCACTGACGGTCGAGTGTTGTTGTCAGGTGAGTTTCAGTACGTTCTGTAGGTAATAGTTCCGGTCACAGTGCACTGACGGTCGAGTGTTGTTGTCAGGTGAGTTTCAGTACGTTCTGTAGGTAATAGTTCCGGTCACAGTGCACTGACGGTCGAGTGTTGTTGTCAGGTGTGTTTCAGTACGTTCTGTAGGTAATAGTTCCGGTCACAGTGCACTGACGGTCGAGTGTTGTTGTCAGGTGAGTTTCAGTACGTTCTGTAGGTAATAGTTCCGGTCACAGTGCACTGACGGTCGAGTGTTGTTGTCAGGTGAGTTTCAGTACGTTCCGTAGGTAATAGTTCCGGTCACAGTGCACTGACGGTCGAGTGTTGTTGTCAGGTGTGTTTCAGTACGTTCTGTAGGTAATAGTTCCGGTCACAGTGCACTGACGGTCGAGTGTTGTTGTCAGGTGTGTTTCAGTACGTTCTGTAGGTAATAGTTCCGGTCACAGTGCACTGACGGTCGAGTGTTGTTGTCAGGTGAGTTTCAGTACGTGCTGTAGGTAATAGTTCCGGTCACAGTGCACTGACGGTCGAGTGTTGTTGTCAGGTCAGTTTCAGTACGTTCTGTAGGTAATAGTTCCGGTCACAGTGCACTGACGGTCGAGTGTTGTTGTCAGGTGAGTTTCAGTACGTGCTGTAGGTAATAGTTCCGGTCACAGTGCACTGACGGTCGAGTGTTGTTGTCAGGTGTGTTTCAGTACGTTCTGTGGGTAATAGTTCCGGTCACAGTGCACTGACGGTCGAGTGTTGTTGTCAGGTGAGTTTCAGTACGTTCTGTAGGTAATAGTTCCGGTCACAGTGCACTGACGGTCGAGTGTTGTTGTCAGGTGAGTTTCAGTACGTTCGGTAGGTAATAGTTCCGGTCACAGTGCACTGACGGTCGAGTGTTGTTGTCAGGTGAGTTTCAGTACGTTCTGTAGGTAATAGTTCCGGTCACAGTGCACTGACGGTCGAGTGTTGTTGTCAGGTGAGTTTCAGTACGTTCTGTAGGTAATAGTTCCGGTCACAGTGCACTGACGGTCGAGTGTTGTTGTCAGGTGAGGTTTCAGTACGTTCTGTAGGTAATAGTTCCGGTCACAGTGCACTGACGGTCGAGTGTTGTTGTCAGGTGAGTTTCAGTACGTTCTGTAGGTAATAGTTCCGGACACAGTGCACTGACGGTCGAGTGTTGTTGTCAGGTGAGTTTCAGTACGTTCCGTAGGTAATAGTTCCGGTCACAGTGCACTGACGGTCGAGTGTTGTTGTCAGGTGAGTTTCAGCACGTTCTGTAGGTAATAGTTCCGGTCACAGTGCACTGACGGTCGAGTGTTGTTGTCAGGTGAGTTTCAGTACGTTCTGTAGGTAATAGTTCCGGTCACAGTGCACTGACGGTCGAGTGTTGTTGTCAGGTGAGTTTCAGTACGTGCTGTAGGTAATAGTTCCGGTCACAGTGCACTGACGGTCGAGTGTTGTTGTCAGGTGAGTTTCAGTACGTTCTGTAGGTAATAGTTCCTGTCACAGTGCACTGACGGTCGAGTGTTGTTGTCAGGTGAGTTTCAGTACGTGCTGTAGGTAATAGTTCCGGTCACAGTGCACTGACGGTCGAGTGTTGTTGTCAGGTGAGTTTCAGCACGTTCTGTGGGTAATAGTTCCGGTCACAGTGCACTGACGGTCGAGTGTTGTTGTCAGGTGAGTTTCAGTACGTTCTGTGGGTAATAGTCCCGGTCACAGTGCACTGACGGTCGAGTGTTGTTGTCAGGTGAGTTTCAGTACGTTCTGTGGGTAATAGTCCCGGACACAGTGCACTGACGGTCGAGTGTTGTTGTCAGGTGAGTTTCAGTACTTGCTGTAGGTAATAGTTCCGGTCACAGTGCACTGACGGTCGAGTGTTGTTGTCAGGTGAGTTTCAGTACGTTCTGTAGGTAATAGTTCCGGTCACAGTGCACTGACGGTCGAGTGTTGTTGTCAGGTGAGTTTCAGTATGTTCCGTAGCTGCTGCCGCTCCGCCAGGAACATGCCTGCGAAAGGACCTTTGCAATCTGTTCAGGTTTTTGGGCGAAAGAAAACAGCGACTGCTGTTGCCCATTGCAAAAGGGGAAATGGCCTCATCAAAGTGAATGGCAGGCCTCTGGAACAGATTGAGCCAAAGACTTTACAGTACAAGCTGCTGGAGCCAGTTGTGCTGTTGGGCAAAGAAAGATTTGCTGGTGTCGTCAACAGAGTTCGTGTGAAGTGTGGTGGTCACGTAGCTCAAATCTATGCTATCCGTCAATCCATTTCCAAAGCATTGGTGGCTTACTACCAGAAATATGTAGATGAAGCATCCAAGAAGGAGATCAAGGACATCCTCATCCAGTATGACAGGACTCTGCTGGTTGCTGATCCTCGTCGTTGTGAGGCCAAGAAATTCGGTGGACCTGGTGCCCGTGCACGTTACCAGAAATCTTACTGTTAAAATGTTTTATTTTGATTTGTGGCAAATAAATATCTAACTGTCAAAAAAAAAAGATTCAGTACGCTCTGTAGGTAATAGTTCCGGACACAGTGCACTGACGGTCGAGTGTTGTTGTCAGGTGAGTTTCAGTACGTTCTGTAGGTAATAGTTCCGGTCACAGTGCACTGACGGTCGAGTGTTGTTGTCAGGTGAGTTTCAGTACGTTCAGTAGGTAATAGTTCCGGTCACAGTGCACTGACGGTCGAGTGTTGTTGTCAGGTGAGTTTCAGTACGTTCTGTGGGTAATAGTTCCGGTCACAGTGCACTGACGGTTCAGTGTTGTTGTCAGGTGAGTTTCAGTACGTTCTGTAGGTAATAGTTCCGGTCACAGTGCACTGACGGTCGAGTGTTGTTGTCAGGTGAGTTTCAGTACGTTCTGTAGGTAATAGTTCCGGTCACAGTGCACTGACGGTCGAGTGTTGTTGTCAGGTGAGTTTCAGTACGTTCTGTAGGTAATAGTTCCTATCACAGTGCACTGACGGTCGAGTGTTGTTGTCAGGTGAGTTTCAGTACGTTCTGTAGGTAATAGTTCCGGTCACAGTGCACTGACGGTCGAGTGTTGTTGTCAGGTGAGTTTCAGTACGTTCTGTGGGTAATAGTTCCGGTCACAGTGCACTGACGGTCGAGTGTTGTTGTCAGGTGAGTTTCAGTACGTTCTGTAGGTAATAGTTCCGGTCACAGTGCACTGACGGTCGAGTGTTGTTGTCAGGTGAGTTTCAGTACGTTCTGTGGGTAATAGTTCCGGTCACAGTGCACTGACGGTCGAGTGTTGTTGTCAGGTGAGTTTCAGTACGTTCTGTGGGTAATAGTTCCGGTCACAGTGCACTGACGGTCGAGTGTTGTTGTCAGGTGAGTTTCAGTACGTTCTGTGGGTAATAGTTCCGGTCACAGTGCACTGACGGTCGAGTGTTGTTGTCAGGTGAGTTTCAGTACGTTCTGTAGGTAATAGTTCCGGTCACAGTGCACTGACGGTCGAGTGTTGTTGTCAGGTGAGTTTCAGTACGTTCTGTGGGTAATAGTTCCGGACACAGTGCACTGACGGTCGAGTGTTGTTGTCAGGTGAGTTTCAGTACGTTGTGTAGGTAATAGTTCCGGTCACAGTGCACTGACGGTCGAGTGTTGTCAGGTGAGTTTCAGTACGTGCTGTAGGTAATAGTTCCGGTCACAGTGCACTGACGGTCGAGTGTTGTTGTCAGGTGAGTTTCAGGACGTTCTGTAGGTAATAGTTCCGGTCACAGTGCACTGACGGTCGAGTGTTGTTGTCAGGTGAGTTTCAGTACGTTCTGTAGGTAATAGTTCCGGTCACAGTGCACTGACGGTCGAGTGTTGTTGTCAGGTGAGTTTCAGTACGTTGTGTAGGTAATAGTTCTGGTCACAGTGCACTGACGGTCGAGTGTTGTTGTCAGGTGAGTTTCAGTACGTGCTGTAGGTAATAGTTCCGGTCACAGTGCACTGACGGTCGAGTGTTGTTGTCAGGTGAGTTTCAGTACGTTCTGTAGGTAATAGTTCCGGTCACAGTGCACTGACGGTCGAGTGTTGTTGTCAGGTGAGTTTCAGTACGTGCTGTAGGTAATAGTTCCGGTCACAGTGCACTGACGGTCGAGTGTTGTTGTCAGGTGAGTTTCAGTACGTGCTGTAGGTAATAGTTCCGGTCACAGTGCACTGACGGTCGAGTGTTGTTGTCAGGTGAGTTTCAGTATGTTCTGTAGGTAATAGTTCCGGTCACAGTGCACTGACGGTCGAGTGTTGTTGTCAGGTGAGTTTCAGTACGTTCTGTAGGTAATAGTTCCGGTCACAGTGCACTGACGGTCGAGTGTTGTTGTCAGGTGAGTTTCAGTACGTTCTGTAGGTAATAGTTCCGGTCACAGTGCACTGACGGTCGAGTGTTGTTGTCAGGTGAGTTTCAGTACGTTCTGTAGGTAATAGTTCCGGTCACAGTGCACTGACGGTCGAGTGTTGTTGTCAGGTGTGTTTCAGTATGTTCTGTAGGTAATAGTTCCGGTCACAGTGCACTGACGGTCGAGTGTTGTTGTCAGGTGAGTTTCAGTACGTTCTGTAGGTAATAGTTCCGGTCACAGTGCACTGACGGTCGAGTGTTGTTGTCAGGTGAGTTTCAGTACGTTCTGTAGGTAATAGTTCCGGTCACAGTGCACTGACGGTCGAGTGTTGTTGTCAGGTGAGTTTCAGTACGTTGTGTAGGTAATAGTTCCGGTCACAGTGCACTGACGGTCGAGTGTTGTTGTCAGGTGTGTTTCAGTATGTTCTGTAGGTAATAGTTCCGGTCACAGTGCACTGACGGTCGAGTGTTGTTGTCAGGTGAGTTTCAGTACGTTCTGTAGGTAATAGTTCCGGTCACAGTGCACTGACGGTCGAGTGTTGTTGTCAGGTGAGTTTCAGTACGTGCTGTAGGTAATAGTTCCGGTCACAGTGCACTGACGGTCGAGTGTTGTTGTCAGGTGAGTTTCAGTACGTTCTGTAGGTAATAGTTCCGGTCACAGTGCACTGACGGTCGAGTGTTGTTGTCAGGTGAGTTTCAGTACGTTCTGTAGGTAATAGTTCCGGTCACAGTGCACTGACGGTCGAGTGTTGTTGTCAGGTGAGTTTCAGTACGTTCTGTAGGTAATAGTTCCTGTCACAGTGCACTGACGGTCGAGTGTTGTTGTCAGGTGAGTTTCAGTGCGTTCTGTAGGTAATAGTTCCGGTCACAGTGCACTGACGGTCGAGTGTTGTTGTCAGGTGAGTTTCAGTACGTGCTGTAGGTAATAGTTCCGGTCACAGTGCACTGACGGTCGAGTGTTGTTGTCAGGTGAGTTTCAGTACGTGCTGTAGGTAATAGTTCCGGTCACAGTGCACTGACGGTCGAGTGTTGTTGTCAGGTGAGTTTCAGTACGTGCTGTAGGTAATAGTTCCGGTCACAGTGCACTGACGGTCGAGTGTTGTTGTCAGGTGAGTTTCAGTACGTTCTGTAGGTAATAGTTCCGGTCACAGTGCACTGACGGTTCAGTGTTGTTGTCAGGTGTGTTTCACTACGTTCTGTAGGTAATAGTTCCGGTCACAGTGCACTGACGGTCGAGTGTTGTTGTCAGGTGAGTTTCAGTATGTTCTGTAGGTAATAGTTCCGGTCACAGTGCACTGACGGTCGAGTGTTGTTGTCAGGTGAGTTTCAGTACGTTCTGTAGGTAATAGTTCCGGTCACAGTGCACTGACGGTCGAGTGTTGTTGTCAGGTGAGTTTCAGTACGTTCTGTAGGTAATAGTTCCGGTCACAGTGCACTGACGGTCGAGTGTTGTTGTCAGGTGAGTTTCAGCACGTTCTGTGGGTAATAGTTCCGGACACAGTGCACTGACGGTCGAGTGTTGTTGTCAGGTGAGTTTCAGTACGTTCTGTGGGTAATAGTTCCGGTCACAGTGCACTGACGGTCGAGTGTTGTTGTCAGGTGAGTTTCAGTACGTTCTGTGGGTAATAGTTCCGGTCACAGTGCACTGACGGTCGAGTGTTGTTGTCAGGTGAGTTTCAGTACGTGCTGTAGGTAATAGTTCCGGTCACAGTGCACTGACGGTCGAGTGTTGTTGTCAGGTGAGTTTCAGTACGTTCTGTAGGTAATAGTTCCGGTCACAGTGCACTGACGGTCGAGTGTTGTTGTCAGGTGAGTTTCAGTACGTTCTGTAGGTAATAGTTCCTGTCACAGTGCACTGACGGTCGAGTGTTGTTGTCAGGTGTGTTTCAGTACGATCTGTAGGTAATAGTTCCGGTCACAGTGCACTGACGGTCGAGTGTTGTTGTCAGGTGAGTTTCAGTACGTTCTGTAGGTAATAGTTCCGGTCACAGTGCACTGACGGTCGAGTGTTGTTGTCAGGTGAGTTTCAGTACGTGCTGTAGGTAATAGTTCCGGTCAGAGTGCACTGACGGTCGAGTGTTGTTGTCAGGTGAGTTTCAGTACGTTCTGTAGGTAATAGTTCCGGTCAGAGTGCACTGACGGTCGAGTGTTGTTGTCAGGTGAGTTTCAGTACGTGCTGTAGGTAATAGTTCCGGTCACAGTGCACTGACGGTCGAGTGTTGTTGTCAGGTGAGTTTCAGTACGTTCTGTAGGTAATAGTTCCGGTCACAGTGCACTGACGGTCGAGTGTTGTTGTCAGGTGAGTTTCACTACGTTCTGTAGGTAATAGTTCCGGACACAGTGCACTGACGGTCGAGTGTTGTTGTCAGGTGAGTTTCAGTACGTTCTGTAGGTAATAGTTCCGGTCACAGTGCACTGACGGTCGAGTGTTGTTGTCAGGTGAGTTTCAGTACGTTCTGTAGGTAATAGTTCCGGTCACAGTGCACTGACGGTCGAGTGTTGTTGTCAGGTGAGTTTCAGTACGTTCTGTAGGTAATAGTTCCGGTCACAGTGCACTGACGGTCGAGTGTTGTTGTCAGGTGAGTTTCAGTATGTTCTGTAGGTAATAGTTCCGGTCACAGTGCACTGACGGTCGAGTGTTGTTGTCAGGTGAGTTTCAGTACGTTCCGTAGGTAATAGTTCCGGACACAGTGCACTGACGGTCGAGTGTTGTTGTCAGGTGAGTTTCAGTACGTTCTGTAGGTAATAGTTCCGGTCACAGTGCACTGACGGTCGAGTGTTGTTGTCAGGTGAGTTTCAGTACGTTCTGTAGGTAATAGTTCCGGTCACAGTGCACTGACGGTCGAGTGTTGTTGTCAGGTGAGTTTCAGTACGTGCTGTAGGTAATAGTTCCGGTCACAGTGCACTGACGGTCGAGTGTTGTTGTCAGGTGAGTTTCAGTACGTTCTGTAGGTAATAGTTCCGGTCACAGTGCACTGACGGTCGAGTGTTGTTGTCAGGTCAGTTTCAGTACGTTCTGTAGGTAATAGTTCCGGTCACAGTGCACTGACGGTTCAGTGTTGTTGTCAGGTGAGTTTCAGTACGTTCTGTAGGTAATAGTTCCGGTCACAGTGCACTGACGGTCGAGTGTTGTTGTCAGGTCAGTTTCAGTACGTTCTGTGGGTAATAGTTCCGGTCACAGTGCACTGACGGTCGAGTGTTGTTGTCAGGTGAGTTTCAGTACGTGCTGTAGGTAATAGTTCCGGTCACAGTGCACTGACGGTCGAGTGTTGTTGTCAGGTGAGTTTCAGTACGTTCTGTAGGTAATAGTTCCGGTCACAGTGCACTGACGGTCGAGTGTTGTTGTCAGGTGAGTTTCAGTACGTTCTGTAGGTAATAGTTCCGGTCACAGTGCACTGACGGTCGAGTGTTGTTGTCAGGTGAGTTTCAGTACGTTCTGTAGGTAATAGTTCCGGTCACAGTGCACTGACGGTCGAGTGTTGTTGTCAGGTGAGTTTCAGTATGTTCTGTAGGTAATAGTTCCGGTCACAGTGCACTGACGGTCGAGTGTTGTTGTCAGGTGAGTTTCAGTACGTTCTGTGGGTAATAGTTCCGGTCACAGTGCACTGACGGTCGAGTGTTGTTGTCAGTTGTGTTTCAGTACGTTCTGTAGGTAATAGTTCCGGTCACAGTGCACTGACGGTCGAGTGTTGTTGTCAGGTGAGTTTCAGTACGTTCTGTAGGTAATAGTTCCGGTCACAGTGCACTGACGGTCGAGTGTTGTTGTCAGGTGAGTTTCAGTACGTTCCGTAGGTAATAGTTCCGGTCACAGTGCACTGACGGTCGAGTGTTGTTGTCAGGTGAGTTTCAGTACGTTCTGTGGGTAATAGTTCCGGTCACAGTGCACTGACGGTCGAGTGTTGTTGTCAGGTGAGTTTCAGTACGTTCTGTAGGTAATAGTTCCGGTCACAGTGCACTGACGGTCGAGTGTTGTTGTCAGGTGAGTTTCAGTACGTTCTGTAGGTAATAGTTCCGGTCACAGTGCACTGACGGTCGAGTGTTGTTGTCAGGTGAGTTTCAGTACGTTCTGTAGGTAATAGTTCCTGTCACAGTGCACTGACGGTCGAGTGTTGTTGTCAGGTGAGTTTCAGTACGTGCTGTAGGTAATAGTTCCGGTCACAGTGCACTGACGGTCGAGTGTTGTTGTCAGGTGAGTTTCAGTACGTTCGGTAGGTAATAGTTCCGGTCACAGTGCACTGACGGTCGAGTGTTGTTGTCAGGTGAGTTTCAGTACGTTCTGTGGGTAATAGTTCCGGTCACAGTGCACTGACGGTCGAGTGTTGTTGTCAGGTGAGTTTCAGTACGTTCTGTGGGTAATAGTTCCGGTCACAGTGCACTGACGGTCGAGTGTTGTTGTCAGGTGAGTTTCAGTACGTGCTGTAGGTAATAGTTCCGGTCACAGTGCACTGACGGTCGAGTGTTGTTGTCAGGTGAGTTTCAGTACGTTCTGTAGGTAATAGTTCCGGTCACAGTGCACTGACGGTCGAGTGTTGTTGTCAGGTGAGTTTCAGTACGTTCTGTGGGTAATAGTTCCGGTCACAGTGCACTGACGGTCGAGTGTTGTTGTCAGGTGAGTTTCAGTACGTTCTGTAGGTAATAGTTCCGGTCACAGTGTACTGACGGTCGAGTGTTGTTGTCAGGTGAGTTTCAGTACGTTCTGTAGGTAATAGTTCCGGTCACAGTGCACTGACGGTCGAGTGTTGTTGTCAGGTGTGTTTCAGTACGTTCTGTAGGTAATAGTTCCGGTCACAGTGTAGTGACGGTCGAGTGTTGTTGTCAGGTGAGTTTCAGTACGTTCTGTAGGTAATAGTTCCGGTCACAGTGCACTGACGGTCGAGTGTTGTTGTCAGGTGAGTTTCAGTACGTTCTGTAGGTAATAGTTCCTGTCACAGTGCACTGACGGTCGAGTGTTGTTGTCAGGTGAGTTTCACTACGTTCTGTAGGTAATAGTTCCGGTCACAGTGCACTGACGGTCGAGTGTTGTTGTCAGGTGAGTTTCAGTACGTTCTGTAGGTAATAGTTCCGGTCACAGTGCACTGACGGTCGAGTGTTGTTGTCAGGTGAGTTTCAGTACGTTCTGTAGGTAATAGTTCCGGTCACAGTGCACTGACGGTCGAGTGTTGTTGTCAGGTGAGTTTCACTACGTTCTGTAGGTAATAGTTCCGGTCACAGTGCACTGACGGTCGAGTGTTGTTGTCAGGTGAGTTTCAGTACGTTGTGTAGGTAATAGTTCCGGTCACAGTGCACTGACGGTCGAGTGTTGTTGTCAGGTGAGTTTCAGTACGTTCTGTAGGTAATAGTTCCGGTCACAGTGCACTGACGGTCGAGTGTTGTTGTCAGGTGAGTTTCAGTACGTTCTGTAGGTAATAGTTCCGGTCACAGTGCACTGACGGTCGAGTGTTGTTGTCAGGTGAGTTTCAGTACGTTCTGTAGGTAATAGTTCCGGTCACAGTGCACTGACGGTCGAGTGTTGTTGTCAGGTGAGTTTCAGTACGTTCTGTAGGTAATAGTTCCGGTCACAGTGCACTGACGGTCGAGTGTTGTTGTCAGGTGAGTTTCAGTACGTTCCGTAGCTGCTGCCGCTCCGCCAGGAACATGCCTGCGAAAGGACCTTTGCAATCTGTTCAGGTTTTTGGGCGAAAGAAAACAGCGACTGCTGTTGCCCATTGCAAAAGGGGAAATGGTCTCATCAAAGTGAATGGCAGGCCTCTGGAACAGATTGAGCCAAAGACTTTACAGTACAAGCTGCTGGAGCCAGTTGTGCTGTTGGGCAAAGAAAGATTTGCTGGTGTCGTCATCAGAGTTCGTGTGAAGTGTGGTGGTCACGTAGCTCAAATCTATGCTATCCGTCAATCCATTTCCAAAGCATTGGTGGCTTACTACCAGAAATATGTAGATGAAGCATCCAAGAAGGAGATCAAGGACATCCTCATCCAGTATGACAGGACTCTGCTGGTTGCTGATCCTCGTCGTTGTGAGGCCAAGAAATTCGGTGGACCTGGTGCCCGTGCACGTTACCAGAAATCTTACTGTTAAAATGTTTTATTTTGATTTGTGGCAAATAAATATCTAACTGTCAAAAAAAAAAGATTCAGTACGCTCTGTAGGTAATAGTTCCGGTCACAGTGCACTGACGGTCGAGTGTTGTTGTCAGGTGAGTTTCAGTATGTTCTGTAGGTAATAGTTCCGGTCACAGTGCACTGACGGTCGAGTGTTGTTGTCAGGTGAGTTTCAGTATGTTCTGTAGGTAATAGTTCCGGTCACAGTGCACTGACGGTCGAGTGTTGTTGTCAGGTGAGTTTCAGTACGTTCTGTAGGTAATAGTTCCGGTCACAGTGCACTGACGGTCGAGTGTTGTTGTCAGGTGAGTTTCAGTACGTTCTGTAGGTAATAGTTCCGGTCACAGTGCACTGACGGTCGAGTGTTGTTGTCAGGTGAGTTTCAGTACGTTCTGTGGGTAATAGTTCCTGTCACAGTGCACTGACGGTCGAGTGTTGTTGTCAGGTGAGTTTCAGTACGTTCCGTAGGTAATAGTTCCGGTCACAGTGCACTGACGGTCGAGTGTTGTTGTCAGGTGAGTTTCAGTACGTTCTGTAGGTAATAGTTCCGGTCACAGTGCACTGACGGTCGAGTGTTGTTGTCAGGTGAGTTTCAGTACGTTGTGTAGGTAATAGTTCCGGTCACAGTGCACTGACGGTCGAGTGTTGTTGTCAGGTGAGTTTCAGTACGTTCTGTAGGTAATAGTTCCGGACATAGTGCACTGACGGTCGAGTGTTGTTGTCAGGTGAGTTTCAGTACGTTCTGTAGGTATTAGTTCCGGTCACAGTGCACTGACGGTCGAGTGTTGTTGTCAGGTGAGTTTCAGTATGTTCTGTAGGTAATAGTTCCGGTCACAGTGCACTGACGGTCGAGTGTTGTTGTCAGGTGAGTTTCAGTATGTTCTGTAGGTAATAGTTCCGGTCACAGTGCACTGACGGTCGAGTGTTGTTGTCAGGTGAGTTTCAGTACGTTCTGTAGGTAATAGTTCCGGTCACAGTGCACTGACGGTCGAGTGTTGTTGTCAGGTGAGTTTCAGTACGTTCTGTGGGTAATAGTTCCGGTCACAGTGCACTGACGGTCGAGTGTTGTTGTCAGGTGAGTTTCAGTACGTTCTGTAGGTAATAGTTCCGGACACAGTGCACTGACGGTCGAGTGTTGTTGTCAGGTGTGTTTCAGTACGTTCTGTAGGTAATAGTTCCGGTCACAGTGCACTGACGGTCGAGTGTTGTTGTCAGGTGAGTTTCAGTACGTTCTGTAGGTAATAGTTCCGGTCACAGTGCACTGACGGTCGAGTGTTGTTGTCAGGTGAGTTTCAGTACGTTCTGTAGGTAATAGTTCCGGTCACAGTGCACTGACGGTCGAGTGTTGTTGTCAGGTGAGTTTCAGTACGTGCTGTAGGTAATAGTTCCGGTCACAGTGCACTGACGGTCGAGTGTTGTTGTCAGGTGAGTTTCAGTATGTTCTGTAGGTAATAGTTCCGGTCACAGTGCACTGACGGTCGAGTGTTGTTGTCAGGTGAGTTTCAGTACGTTCTGTGGGTAATAGTTCCGGTCACAGTGCACTGACGGTCGAGTGTTGTTGTCAGGTGAGTTTCAGTACGTTCTGTAGGTAATAGTTCCGGTCACAGTGCACTGACGGTCGAGTGTTGTAGTCAGGTGAGTTTCAGTACGTTCCGTAGGTAATAGTTCCGGTCACAGTGCACTGACGGTCGAGTGTTGTTGTCAGGTGAGTTTCAGTACGTGCTGTAGGTAATAATTCCGTTCACAGTGCACTGACGGTCGAGTGTTGTTGTCAGGTGAGTTTCAGTACGTGCTGTAGGTAATAGTTCCGGTCACAGTGCACTGACGGTCGAGTGTTGTAGTCAGGTGAGTTTCAGTACGTTCTGTAGGTAATAGTTCCGGTCACAGTGCACTGACGGTCGAGTGTTGTTGTCAGGTCAGTTTCAGTACGTTCTGTGGGTAATAGTTCCGGTCACAGTGCACTGACGGTCGAGTGTTGTAGTCAGGTGAGTTTCAGTACGTTCTGTAGGTAATAGTTCCGGTCACAGTGCACTGACGGTCGAGTGTTGTTGTCAGGTGTGTTTCAGTACGTTCTGTAGGTAATAGTTCCAGTCACAGTGCACTGACGGTCGAGTGTTGTTGTCAGGTGAGTTTCAGTACGTTCTGTGGGTAATAGTTCCGGTCACAGTGCACTGACGGTCGAGTGTTGTTGTCAGGTCAGTTTCAGTACGTGCTGTGGGTAATAGTTCCGGTCACAGTGCACTGACGGTCGAGTGTTGTTGTCAGGTGAGTTTCAGTATGTTCTGTAGGTAATAGTTCCGGTCACAGTGCACTGACGGTCGAGTGTTGTTGTCATGTGAGTTTCAGTACGTTCTGTAGGTAATAGTTCCGGTCACAGTGCACTGACGGTCGAGTGTTGTTGTCAGGTGAGTTTCAGTATGTTCTGTAGGTAATAGTTCCGGTCACAGTGCACTGACGGTCGAGTGTTGTTGTCAGGTGAGTTTCAGTACGTTCTGTAGGTAATAGTTCCGGTCACAGTGCACTGACGGTCGAGTGTTGTTGTCAGGTGAGTTTCAGTACGGTCTGTAGGTAATAGTTCCGGTCACAGTGCACTGACGGTCGAGTGTTGTTGTCAGGTGAGTTTCAGTACGTTCTGTAGGTAATAGTTCCTGTCACAGTGCACTGACGGTCGAGTGTTGTTGTCAGGTGAGTTTCAGTACGTTCTGTAGGTAATAGTTCCGGTCACAGTGCACTGACGGTCGAGTGTTGTTGTCAGGTGAGTTTCAGTACGTGCTGTAGGTAATAGTTCCGGTCACAGTGCACTGACGGTCGAGTGATAAAGGTGTGCAGGTCATGATAAAGGTGTGCAGGTGGTGATAAATGTGTACAGGTAGTGATAAAGGTACAGGTGGTGATAAAGGTACAGGTGGTGATAAAGGTTTCCAGTTGGTGATAAAAGTACAGGTTGTGATAAAGGTATACAGGTGGTTATAAAGGTACAAGTGATAATAAAGGTACAGGTAGTGATAAAGGTGTATAGGTGGAAATAAAGGTACAGGTGGTGATACAGGTGTACAGTTGGTAATAAAGGTACAGGTGGTGATAAAGGTGTACAGGTGGTGATAAAGGTGTACATGTTGTGATAAGGGTGTGCTGGTGGTGATAAAGGTACGGGTGGTGATAAAGGTGTACTGTTAGCGATAAATGTACAGGTGGTGATAAAGGTACAGGTGGTGATAAATATACAGGAGGTGATAAAGGTACGGGTGGTGATAAAGGTGTACAGATATTGATAAATGTACAGGTTGTGATGAAGATGTACAGGTAGTAATAAAGGTACAGGTGGCGATCAAAGTGCAGTTTGTGATAAAGGTTAAGGTGGTGATAAAGGTGTACAGGTGGTGATAAAGGTACAGGTGGTGATACAGGTGTAAAGGTGGAGATAAAGGTAACGGTGGTGATACAGGTGTACAGATGGTGATTAAAGGTACAGGTGGTAATAAAGATGTACAGGTGGTAATAAAGGTACAGGTGGCGATAAAAGTACAGTTAGTGATAAAGGTACAGGTGGTAATAAAGGTGTACAGGTGGTGATTAAGGTACAGGTGGCGATAATGGTGTACAGGTGTTGATGAAGGTACTGGTGGTGATAAGGTGTACAGGTGGTGATAATGGTACTGTTGGTGATAAATTTGTGCAGGTGGAGATAAAGGTACAGGTGGTGATACAGGTGTACTGATGGTGATGGTACAGGTGGTGATAAAGATGTACAGGTGGTAATAAAGGTACAGGTGGCGATAAACGTACAGGTGATGATAAATGTGTACAGGTGGTAATAACGGTGTACAGGTGTTGATAAAGGTGTACAGGTGGTGATAGAGGAACAGGTGGTAATAATGGTGTACAGGTGTTGATAAAGGTACTGGTGGTGATAAAGGTGTACAGGTGGTGATAGAGGAACAGGTGGTCGTAAAGGTGTACAGGTGGTGATAAAGGTGTACAGGTGTCGTAAAGGTGTACAGGTGGTAATAACGGTACTGGTGCTGATAAAAGTATACCGGTGGTGATAAAGGTGTACATGTGGTGATAAAGGTGTACATGTGGTGATAAAGGTGTACAGGTGGTGATAAAGGTGTACATGTGGTGATAACGGTGTACAGGTGGTGATAAAGGTACAGGTGGTGATAAAGGTGTACAGGTGGTGATAAAGGTACAGGTGGTGATAAAGGTGTACAGGTGGTGATAAAGGTACAGGTGGTGATAAAGGTGTACAGGTGGTGATAAAGGTGTACAGGTGTTGATAAAGGTGTACAGGTGGTGATAAAGGTGTACAGGTGGTGATAAAGGTGTACATGTGGTGATAAAGGTGTACAGGTGGTGATAAAGGTGTACATGTGGTGATAAAGGTGTACAGGTGGTGATAAAGGTGTACAGGTCGTGATAAAGGTGTACAAGTGGAGATAAAGGTGTACAGGTGGTGATAAAGGTGTACAGGTGGTGATAAAGGTACAAGTGGTGATAAAGGTGTACATGTGGTGATAAAGGTGTACAGGTGGTGATAAAGGTACAGGTGGTGATAAAGGTACAGGTGGTGATAAAGGTGTACATGTGGTGATAAAGGTGTACAGGTGGTGATAAAGGTGTACATGTGGTGATAAAGGTACAGGTGGTGATAAAGGTACAAGTGGTGATAAAGGTGTACAGGTGGTGATAAAGGTGTACAGGTGGAGATAAAGGTACAGGTTGTGATAAAGGTGTACAGGTGGAGATAAAGGTACAAGTGGTGATAAAGGTGTACAGGTGGTGATAAAGGTGTACATGTGGTGATAAAGGTACAGGTGGTGATAAAGGTGTACAGGTGGTGATAAAGGTACAGGTGGTGATAAAGGTGTACAGGTGGTGATAAAGGTGTACAGGTGTTGATAAAGGTGTACAGGTGGTAATAAAGGTGTACAGGTGGTGATAAAGGTGTACATGTGGTGATAAAGGTGTACAGGTGGTGATAAAGGTGTACAAGTGGAGATAAAGGTGTACAGGTGGTGATAAAGGTGTACATGTGGTGATAAAGGTGTACATGTGGTGATAAAGGTGTACAGGTGGTGATAAAGGTGTACAGGTGGTGATAAAGGTGTACAGGTGGTAGTAAAGGTGTACAGGTGGTGATAAAGGTGTACAGGTGGTGATAAAGGTACAAGTGGTGATAAAGGTACAGGTGGTGATAAAGGTCTACAGGTGGAGATAAAGGTGTACATGTGGTGATAAAGGTGTACAGGTGGTGATAAAGGTGTACATGTGGTGATAAAGGTGTACATGTGGTGATAAAGGTGTACAGGTAGTGATAAAGGTGTACAGGTGGAGATAAAGGTGTACATGTGGTGATAAAGGTGTACATGTGGTGATAAAGGTGTACAGGTGGTGATAAAGGTGTACATGTGGTGATAAAGGTGTACAGGTGGTGATAAAGTTGTACATGTGGTGATAAAGGTGTACATGTGGTGATAAAGCTGTACAGTTGGAGATAAAGGTGTACAGGTGGTGATAAAGGTGTACAGGTGGTGGTAAAGGTACAGGTGGTGATAAAGGTGTACAGGTGGTGATAAAGGTACAGGTGGTGATAAAGGTGTACAGGTGGTGATAAAGGTACAGGTGGTGATAAAGGTGTACAGGTGTTGATAAAGGTGTACAGGTGGTGATAAAGGTGTACAGGTGGTGCTAAAGGTGTACATGTGGTGATAAAGGTGTACAGGTGGTGATAAAGGTGTACAGGTGGTGATAAAGGTGTACAAGTGCAGATAAAGGTGTACAGGTGGTGATAAAGGTGTACATGTGGTGATAAAGGTGTACATGTGGTGATAAAGGTGTACATGTGGTGATAAAGGTGTACAGGTGGTGATAAAGGTGTACAGGTGGTGATAAAGGTGTACAGGTGGTAGTAAAGGTGTACAGGTGGTGATAAAGGTGTACAGGTGGTGATAAAGGTACAAGTGGTGATAAAGGTACAGGTGGTGATAAAGGTCTACAGGTGGAGATAAAGGTGTACATGTGGTGATAAAGGTGTACAGGTGGTGATAAAGGTGTACAGGTGGTAGTAAAGGTGTACAGGTGGTGATAAAGGTGTACAGGTGGTGATAAAGGTACAAGTGGTGATAAAGGTACAGGTGGTGATAAAGGTACAAGTGGTGATAAAGGTGTACAGGTGGTGATAAAGGTGTACATGTGGTAATAACGGTGTACAGGTGTTGATAAAGGTGTACAGGTGGTGATAGAGGAACAGGTGGTAATAATGGTGTACAGGTGTTGATAAAGGTACTGGTGGTGATAAAGGTGTACAGGTGGTGATAGAGGAACAGGTGGTCGTAAAGGTGTACAGGTGGTGATAAAGGTGTACAGGTGTCGTAAAGGTGTACAGGTGGTGATAAAGGTGTACATGTGGTGATAAAGGTGTACATGTGGTGATAAAGGTGTACAGTTGGAGATAAAGGTGTACAGGTGGTGATAAAGGTGTACAGGTGGTGATAAAGGTGTACAGGTGGTGATAAAGGTCTACAGGTGGAGATAAAGGTGTACATGTGGTGATAAAGGTGTACAGGTGGTGATAAAGGTGTACATGTGGTGATAAAGGTGTACAGGTGGTGATAAAGGTGTACAGGTGGTAGTAAAGGTGTACAGGTGGTGATAAAGGTGTACAGGTGGTGATAAAGGTACAAGTGGTGATAAAGGTACATGTGGTGATAAAGGTGTACAGGTGGTGATAAAGGTGTACAGGTGGTGATAAAGGTGTACAGGTGGTGATAAAGTTGTACAGGTGGTAGTAAAGGTGTACAGGTGGTGATAAAGGTGTACAGGTGGTGATAAAGGTACAAGTGGTGATAAAGGTACAGGTGGTGATAAAGGTCTACAGGTGGAGATAAAGGTGTACATGTGGTGATGAAGGTGTACAGGTGGTGATAAAGGTGTTCAGGTGGTAGTAAAGGTGTACAGGTGGTGATAAAGGTGTACAGGTGGTGATAAAGGTACAAGTGGTGATAAAGGTACAGGTGGTGATAAAGGTACAAGTGGTGATAAAGGTGTACAGGTGGTGATAAAGGTGTACATGTGGTAATAACGGTGTACAGGTGTTGATAAAGGTGTACAGGTGGTGATAGAGGAACAGGTGGTAATAATGGTGTACAGGTGTTGATAAAGGTACTGGTGGTGATAAAGGTGTACAGGTGGTGATAGAGGAACAGGTGGTCGTAAAGGTGTACAGGTGGTGATAAAGGTGTACATGTGGTGATAAAGGTGTACAGGTGGTGATAAAGGTGTACATGTGGTGATAACGGTGTACAGGTGGTGATAAAGGTACAGGTGGTGATAAAGGTGTACAGGTGGTGATAAAGGTACAGGTGGTGATAAAGGTGTACAGGTGGTGATAAAGGTACAGGTGGTGATAAGGGTGTACAGGTGTTGATAAAGGTGTACAGGTGGTGATAAAGGTGTACAGGTGGTGATAAAGGTGTACAGGTGGAGATAAAGGTACATGTGGTGATAAAGGTGTACAGGTGGTGATAAAGGTGTACAAGTGGAGATAAAGGTGTACATGTGGTGATAAAGGTGTACATGTGGTGATAAAGGTGTACAGGTGGTGATAAAGGTGTACAGGTGGAGATAAAGGTGTACATGTGGAGATAAAGGTGTACATGTGATAAAGGTGTACAGGTGGTGATAAAGGTGTACAGGTGGTGATAAAGGTGTACATGTGGTGATAAAGGTGTACATGTGGTGATAAAGGTGTACAGGTGGTGATAAAGGTGTACATGTGGTGATAAAGGTGTACATGTGGTGATAAAGGTGTACAGTTGGAGATAAAGGTGTACAGGTGGTGATAAAGGTGTACAGGTGGTGATAAAGGTGTACAGGTGGTGATAAAGGTACAAGTGGTGATACAGGTACAGGTGGTGATAAAGGTACAGGTGGTGATAAAGGTGTACAGGTGGTGATAAAGGTGTACATGTGGTAATAACGGTGTACAGGTGTTGATAAAGGTGTACAGGTGGTGATAGAGGAACAGGTGGTAATAATGGTGTACAGGTGTTGATAAAGGTGTACAGGTGGTGATAGAGGAACAGGTGGTCGTAAAGGTGTACAGGTGGTGATAAAGGTGTACAGGTGTCGTAAAGGTGTACAGGTGGTAATAACGGTACTGGTGCTGATAAAAGTATACCGGTGGTGATAAAGGTACAAGTGGTGATAAAGGTGTACAGGTGGTGATAAAGGTGTACATGTGGTAATAACGGTGTACAGGTGTTGATAAAGGTGTACAGGTGGTGATAGAGGAACAGGTGGTAATAATGGTGTACAGGTGTTGATAAAGGTACTGGTGGTGATAAAGGTGTACAGGTGGTGATAGAGGAACAGGTGGTCGTAAAGGTGTACAGGTGGTGATAAAGGTGTACAGGTGTCGTAAAGGTGTACAGGTGGTAATAACGGTACTGGTGCTGATAAAAGTATACCGGTGGTGATAAAGGTGTACATGTGGTGATAAAGGTGTACATGTGGTGATAAAGGTGTACAGGTGGTGATAAAGGTGTACATGTGGTGATAACGGTGTACAGGTGGTGATAAAGGTACAGGTGGTGATAAAGGTGTACAGGTGGTGATAAAGGTACAGGTGGTGATAAAGGTGTACAGGTGGTGATAAAGGTACACGTGGTGATAAAGGTGTACAGGTGGTGATAAAGGTGTACAGGTGTAGATAAAGGTGTACAGGTGGTGATAAAGGTGTACATGTGGTGATAAAGGTGTACAGGTGGTGATAAAGGTGTACAGGTGGTGATAAAGGTGTACAGGTGGAGATAAAGGTGTACAGGTGGTGATAAAGGTGTACATGTGGTGATAAAGGTGTACATGTGGTGATAAAGGTGTACATGTGGTGATAAAGGTGTACAGGTGGTGATAAAGGTGTACAGGTGGAGATAAAGGTGTACATGTGGTGATAAAGGTGTACAAGTGGTGATAAAGGTGTACATGTGGTGATAAAGGTGTACAGGTGGTGATAAAGTTGTACATGTGGTGATAAAGGTGTACAGGTGGTGATAAAGGTGTACATGTGGTGATAAAGGTGTACATGTGGTGATAAAGGTGTACAGGTGGTGATAAAGGTGTACATGTGGTGATAAAGGTGTACATGTGGTGATAAAGGTGTACAGTTGGAGATAAAGTTGTACAGGTGGTGATAAAGGTGTACAGGTGGTGATAAAGGTGTACAGGTGGTGATAAAGGTCTACAGGTGGAGATAAAGGTGTACATGTGGTGATAAAGGTGTACAGGTGGTGATAAAGGTACAGGTGGTGATAAAGGTGTACATGTGGTGATAAAGGTGTACAGGTGGTGATAAAGGTGTACATGTGGTGATAAAGGTACAGGTGGTGATAAAGGTACAAGTGGTGATAAAGGTGTACATGTGGTGATAAAG
The DNA here is from genome assembly GCF_030144855.1 of Hypanus sabinus. Classification (NCBI taxonomy): domain Eukaryota; kingdom Metazoa; phylum Chordata; class Chondrichthyes; order Myliobatiformes; family Dasyatidae; genus Hypanus; species Hypanus sabinus. Next base: position 62,706,000 of record NC_082728.1, read on the forward strand.
GTACAGGTGGTGATAAAGGTACAGGTGGTGATAAAGGTGTACATGTGGTGATAAAGGTGTACATGTGGTGATAAAGGTACAGGTGGTGATAAAGGTACAAGTGGTGATAAAGGTGTACAGGTGGTGATAAAGGTGTACAGGTGGAGATAAAGGTACAGGTTGTGATAAAGGTGTACAGGTGGAGATAAAGGTACAAGTGGTGATAAAGGTGTACAGGTGGTGATAAAGGTGTACATGTGGTCGTAAAGGTGTACATGTGGTGATAAAGGTGTACAGGTGGAGATAAAGGTACAAGTGGTGATAAAGGTACAAGTGGTGATAAAGGTGTACAGGTGGTCGTAAAGGTGTACAGGTGGTGATAAAGGTGTACAGGTGGTAATAACGGTACAGGTGGTGGTAAAGGTAAAGGTGGTGATAAAGGTGTACAGGTGGTGATAAAGGTACAGGTGGTGATAAAGGTGTACAGGTGGAGATAAAGGTACAAGTGGTGATAAAGGTGTACAGGTGGAGATAAAGGTACAAGTGGTGATAAAGGTACAAGTGGTGATAAAGGTGTACAGGTGGTGATAAAGGTGTACAGGTGTTGATAAAGGTGTACAGGTGGAGATAAAGGTGTACAGGTGGTGATAAAGGTGTACAGGTGGTGATAAAGGTAGAGGTGGTGATAAAGGTGTACATGTGGTGATAAAGGTGAACAGGTGGTGATAAAGGTGTACATGTGGTGATAAAGGTGTACATGTGGTCGTAAAGGTGTACATGTGGTGATAAAGGTGTACAGGTGGTGATAAAGGTGTACATGTGGTGATAAAGGTGTACATGTGGTGATAAAGGTGTACATGTGGTGATAAAGGTGTACAGGTGGTGATAAAGGTGTACATGTGGTGATAAAGGTGTACAGGTGGTGATAAAGGTACAGGTGGTGATAAAGGTGTACATGTGGTGATAAAGGTGTACAGGTGGTGATAAAGGTGTACATGTGGTGATAAAGGTACAGGTGGTGATAAAGGTACAAGTGGTGATAAAGGTGTACATGTGGTGGTAAAGGTGTACATGTGGTGATAAAGGTGTACAGGTGGTGATAAAGGTACAGGTGGTGATAAAGGTACAAGTGGTGATAAAGGTGTACAGGTGGTGATAAAGGTGTACAGGTGGAGATAAAGGTACAGGTGGTGATAAAGGTGTACAGGTGGAGATAAAGGTACAAGTGGTGATAAAGGTGTACAGGTGGTGATAAAGGTGTACATGTGGTCGTAACGGTGTACATGTGGTGATAAAGGTGTACAGGTGGAGATAAAGGTACAAGTGGTGATAAAGGTACAAGTGGTGATAAAGGTGTACAGGTGGTCGTAAAGGTGTACAGGTGGTGATAAAGGTGTACAGGTGGTAATAACGGTACAGGTGGTGGTAAAGGTAAAGGTGGTGATAAAGGTGTACAGGTGGTAATAACGGTACAGGTGGTGGTAAAGGTAAAGGTGGTGATAAAGGTGTACAGATTTGTGATAAAGGTACAGGTGGCGATAAAATTACAGTTGGTGATAAAGGTACTGGTGGTAATAAAGGTGTACGGGTGGTGATAAAGGTACAGTTAGTGATAAAGTTGTACAGGTGGTGATAAGGGTGTACAGGTGGTTGTAAATGTGTACAGGTGGTGTTAAAAGTGTACAGTTAGTGATAAAGGTACAGGTGGTAATAAAGCTATACAGGTGGTTATAAAGGTACAGTTTATGGTAAAGGTGTACAGGTGGTGATTAAGGTACAGGTGGTGATAAAGGTACAGGTGGTGATAAAGGTGTACATTTGGTGATAAAGGTACAGGTGTTGATAAAGTTGTACAGGTGGTGATAAACATCACAGGTGTATCTCCATTCAGTGATTTAACACCACAGGTGTATGTCCATTCAGTGAGTTAACACCACAGGTGTATGTCCATTCAGTGATTTAACATCACAGGTGTATGTCCATTCAGTGATTTAACATCACAGGTGTATGTCCATTCAGTGATTTAACATCACAGGTGTATCTCCATTCAGTGATTTAACACCACAGGTGTATGTCCGTTCAGTGATTTAACATCACAGGTGTATGTCCATTCAGTGATTTAACATCACAGGTGTATGTCCATTCAGTGATTTAACACCACAGGTGTATGTCCATTCAGTGATTTAACACCACAGGTGTATCTCCATTCAGTGATTTAACACCACAGGTGTATGTCCATTCAGTGATTTAACATCACAGGTGTATGTCCATTCAGTGATTTAACACCACAGGTGTATGTCCATTCAGTGATTTAACACCACAGGTGTATGTCCATTCAGTGATTTAACACCACAGGTGTATCTCCATTCAGTGATTTAACATCACAGGTGTATCTCCATTCAGTGATTTAACATCACAGGTGTATGTCCATTCAGTGATTTAACACCACAGGTGTATGTCCATTCAGTGATTTAACACCACAGGTGTATGTCCATTCAGTGATTTACCATCACAGGTGTATGTCCATTCAGTGACTTAACACCACAGGTGTATGTCCATTCAGTGATTTAACACCACAGGTGTATGTCCATTCAGTGATTTAACACCACAGGTGTATGTCCATTCAGTGATTTACCATCACAGGTGTATGTCCATTCAGTGATTTAACACCACAGGTGTATGTCCATTCAGTGATTTAACATCACAGGTGTATGTCCATTCAGTGATTTAACATCACAGGTGTATGTCCATTCAGTGATTTAACACCACAGGTGTATGTCCATTCAGTGATTTAACATCACAGGTGTATGTCCATTCAGTGATTTACCATCACAGGTGTATGTCCATTCAGTGATTTAACATCACAGGTGTATGTCCATTCAGTGATTTAACATCACAGGTGTATGTCCATTCAGTGATTTAACACCACAGGTGTATGTCCATTCAGTGATTTAACACCACAGGTGTATGTCCATTCAGTGATTTAACATCACAGGTGTATGTCCATTCAGTGATTTAACACCACAGGTGTATGTCCATTCAGTGATTTAACACCACAGGTGTATGTCCATTCAGTGATTTAACATCACAGGTGTATGTCCATTCAGTGATTTAACACCACAGGTGTATGTCCATTCAGTGATTTAACATCACAGGTGTATGTCCATTCAGTGATTTAACATCACAGGTGTATGTCCATTCAGTGATTTAACATCACAGGTGTATGTCCGTTCAGTGATTTAACACCACAGGTGTATGTCCATTCCTTGATTTAACACCACAGGTGTATGTCCATTCAGTGATTTAACACCACAGGTGTATGTCCATTCAGTGATTTAACATCACAGGTGTATGTCCATTCAGTGATTTAACATCACAGGTGTATGTCCGTTCAGTGATTTAACATCACAGGTGTATGTCCATTCAGTGATTTAACATCACAGGTGTATGTCCATTCAGTGATTTAACATCACAGGTGTATGTCCATTCAGTGATTTAACATCACAGGTGTATGTCCATTCAGTGATTTAACACCACAGGTGTATGTCCATTCAGTGATTTAACATCACAGGTGTATGTCCATTCAGTGATTTAACATCACAGGTGTATGTCCATTCAGTGATTTAACATCACAGGTGTATGTCCATTCAGTGATTTAACATCACAGGTGTATGTCCATTCAGTGATTTAACACCACAGGTGTATGTCCATTCAGTGATTTAACATCACAGGTGTATGTCCATTCAGTGATTTAACACCACAGGTGTATGTCCGTTCAGTGATTTAACATCACAGGTGTATGTCCATTCATTGATTTAACACCACAGGTGTATGTCCATTCAGTGTGTTAACATCACAGGTGTATGTCCATTCATTGATTTAACACCACAGGTGTATGTCCATTCAGTGAGTTAACATCACAGGTGTATGTCCATTCAGTGATTTAACATCACAGGTGTATGTCCATTCAGTGATTTAACACCACAGGTGTATGTCCATTCAGTGATTTAACACCACAGGTGTATGTCCATTCAGTGAGTTAACATCACAGGTGTATGTCCATTCAGTGATTTAACATCACAGGTGTATGTCCATTCAGTGATTTAACATCACAGGTGTATGTCCATTCAGTGATTTAACACCACAGGTGTATGTCCATTCAGTGATTTAACACTACAGGTGTATGTCCATTCTGTGATTTAACACCACAGGTGTATGTCCATTCTGTGATTTAACACCACAGGTGTATGTCCATTCAGTGATTTAACACCACAGGTGTATGTCCATTCAGTGATTTAACACCACAGGTGTATGTCCGTTCAGTGATTTAACATCACAGGTGTATGTCCATTCAGTGATTTAACATCACAGGTGTATGTCCATTCAGTGATTTAACACCACAGGTGTATGTCCATTCAGTGATTTAACACCACAGGTGTATCTCCATTCAGTGATTTAACACCACAGGTGTATGTCCATTCAGTGATTTAACATCACAGGTGTATGTCCATTCAGTGATTTAACACCACAGGTGTATGTCCATTCAGTGATTTAACACCACAGGTGTATGTCCATTCAGTGATTTAACACCACAGGTGTATCTCCATTCAGTGATTTAACATCACAGGTGTATCTCCATTCAGTGATTTAACATCACAGGTGTATGTCCATTCAGTGATTTAACACCACAGGTGTATGTCCATTCAGTGATTTAACACCACAGGTGTATGTCCATTCAGTGATTTACCATCACAGGTGTATGTCCATTCAGTGACTTAACACCACAGGTGTATGTCCATTCAGTGATTTAACACCACAGGTGTATGTCCATTCAGTGATTTAACACCACAGGTGTATGTCCATTCAGTGATTTACCATCACAGGTGTATGTCCATTCAGTGATTTAACACCACAGGTGTATGTCCATTCAGTGATTTAACATCACAGGTGTATGTCCATTCAGTGATTTAACACCACAGGTGTATGTCCATTCAGTGATTTAACACCACAGGTGTATGTCCATTCAGTGATTTAACATCACAGGTGTATGTCCATTCAGTGATTTACCATCACAGGTGTATGTCCATTCAGTGATTTAACATCACAGGTGTATGTCCATTCAGTGATTTAACATCACAGGTGTATGTCCATTCAGTGATTTAACACCACAGGTGTATGTCCATTCAGTGATTTAACACCACAGGTGTATGTCCATTCAGTGATTTAACATCACAGGTGTATGTCCATTCAGTGATTTAACACCACAGGTGTATGTCCATTCATTGATTTAACACCACAGGTGTATGTCCATTCAGTGATTTAACATCACAGGTGTATCTCCATTCAGTGATTTAACACCACAGGTGTATGTCCATTCAGTGATTTAACACCACAGGTGTATGTCCATTCAGTGATTTAACACCACAGGTGTATCTCCATTCAGTGATTTAACATCACAGGTGTATGTCCATTCAGTGACTTAACACCACAGGTGTATGTCCATTCAGTGATTTAACATCACAGGTGTATGTCCATTCAGTGATTTAACACCACAGGTGTATGTCCATTCAGTGATTTAACACCACAGGTGTATGTCCATTCAGTGATTTAACACCACAGGTGTATGTCCATTCAGTGATTTAACATCACAGGTGTATCTCCATTCAGTGATTTAACATCACAGGTGTATGTCCATTCAGTGATTTAACACCACAGGTGTATGTCCATTCAGTGATTTAACACCACAGGTGTATGTCCATTCAGTGACTTAACACCACAGGTGTATGTCCATTCAGTGATTTAACATCACAGGTGTATGTCCATTCAGTGATTTAACACCACAGGTGTATCTCCATTCAGTGATTTAACATCACAGGTGTATGTCCATTCAGTGATTTAACACCACAGGTGTATCTCCATTCAGTGATTTAACATCACAGGTGTATGTCCATTCAGTGATTTAACATCACAGGTGTATGTCCATTCAGTGATTTAACACCACAGGTGTATCTCCATTCAGTGACTTAACACCACAGGTGTATGTCCATTCAGTGATTTAACATCACAGGTGTATGTCCATTCAGTGATTTAACACCACAGGTGTATCTCCATTCAGTGATTTAAGATCACAGGTGTATGTCCATTCAGTGATTTAACACCACAGGTGTATGTCCATTCAGTGACTTAACACCACAGGTGTATGTCCATTCAGTGATTTAACACCACAGGTGTATGTCCATTCAGTGATTTAACACCACAGGTGTATGTCCGTTCAGTGATAACCATCACAGGTGTATGTTCATTCAGTGATTTAACATCACAGGTGTATGTCCATTCAGTGATTTAACATCACAGGTGTATCTCCATTCAGTGATTTAACACCACAGGTGTATGTCCATTCAGTGATTTAACACCACAGGTGTATGTCCGTTCAGTGATATAACACCACAGGTGTATGTCCATTCAGTGATTTAACACCACAGGTGTATGTCCATTCAGTGATTTAACATCACAGATGTATGTCCATTCAGTGATTTAACACCACAGGTGTATGTCCATTCAGTGATTTAACACCACAGGTGTATGTCCATTCAGTGATTTAACACCACAGGTGTATGTCCATTCAGTGATTTAACACCACAGGTGTATGTCCATTCAGTGATTTAACATCACAGGTGTATGTCCATTCATTGATTTAACACCACAGGTGTATGTCCATTCAGTGATTTAACACCACAGGTGTATGTCCATTCAGTGATTTAACACCACAGGTGTATCTCCATTCAGTGATTTAACACCACAGGTGTATCTCCATTCAGTGATTTAACACCACAGGTGTATCTCCATTCAGTGATTTAACACCACAGGTGTATGTCCATTCAGTGATTTAACATCACAGATGTATGTCCATTCAGTGATTTAACACCACAGGTGTATGTCCATTCAGTGACTTAACATCACAGATGTATGTCCATTCAGTGATTTAACATCACAGGTGTATCTCCATTCAGTGATTTAACACCACAGGTGTATGTCCATTCAGTGATTTAACATCACAGATGTATGTCCATTCAGTGATTTAACACCACAGGTGTATGTCCATTCAGTGATTTAACATCACAGATGTATGTCCATTCAGTGATTTAACATCACAGGTGTATGTCCATTCAGTGATTTAACACCACAGGTGTATGTCCATTCAGTGATTTAACACCACAGGTGTATGTCCATTCAGTGATTTAACACCACAGGTGTATGTCCATTCAGTGATTTAACATCACAGGTGTATGTCCATTCAGTGATTTAACACCACAGGTGTATGTCCATTCAGTGATTTAACACCACAGGTGTATGTCCATTCAGTGATTTAACACCACAGGTGTATGTCCATTCAGTGATTTAACATCACAGGTGTATGTCCATTCAGTGATTTAACACCACAGGTGTATGTCCATTCAGTGATTTAACACCACAGGTGTATGTCCATTCAGTGATTTAACACCACAGGTGTATGTCCATTCAGTGATTTAACACCACAGGTGTATGTCCATTCAGTGATTTAACATCACAGGTGTATGTCCATTCAGTGATTTAACATCACAGGTGTATGTCCATTCAGTGATTTAACACCACAGGTGTATGTCCATTCAGTGATTTAACATCACAGTTGTATGTCCATTCAGTGATTTAACACCACAGGTGTATGTCCATTCAGTGATTTAACACCACAGGTGTACGTCCATTCAGTGATTTAACACCACAGGTGTATGTCCATTCAGTGATTTAACACCACAGGTGTATCTCCATTCAGTGATTTAACACCACAGGTGTATGTCCATTCAGTGATTTAACATCACAGGTGTATGTCCATTCAGTGATTTAACATCACAGGTGTATCTCCATTCAGTGATTTAACACCACAGGTGTATGTCCATTCAGTGATTTAACACCACAGGTGTATGTCCATTCAGTGATTTAACATCACAGGTGTATCTCCATTCAGTGATTTAACACCACAGGTGTATGTCCATTCAGTGATTTAACATCACAGGTGTATGTCCATTCAGTGATTTAACACCACAGGTGTATGTCCATTCAGTGATTTAACATCACAGGTGTATGTCCATTCAGTGATTTAACACCACAGGTGTATGTCCATTCAGTGATTTAACACCACAGGTGTATGTCCATTCAGTGATTTAACATCACAGGTGTATGTCCGTTCAGTGATTTAACATCACAGGTGTATGTCCGTTCAGTGATTTAACATCACAGGTGTATGTCCGTTCAGTGATTTAACATCACAGGTGTATGTCCATTCAGTGATTTAACACCACAGGTGTATGTCCATTCAGTGATTTAACATCACAGGTGTATGTCCATTCAGTGATTTAACACCACAGGTGTATGTCCATTCAGTGATTTAACATCACAGGTGTATGTCCATTCAGTGATTTAACACCACAGGTGTATGTCCATTCAGTGATTTAACATCACAGGTGTATGTCCATTCAGTGATTTAACACCACAGGTGTATGTCCATTCAGTGATTTAACATCACAGGTGTATGTCCATTCAGTGATTTAACACCACAGGTGTATGTCCATTCAGTGATTTAACATCACAGGTGTATGTCCATTCAGTGATTTACCATCACAGGTGTATGTCCATTCAGTGATTTAACACCACAGGTGTATGTCCATTCATTGATTTAACATCACAGGTGTATGTCCGTTCAGTGATTTAACATCACAGGTGTATGTCCATTCAGTGATTTACCATCACAGGTGTATGTCCATTCAGTGATTTAACACCACAGGTGTATGTCCATTCATTGATTTAACATCACAGGTGTATGTCCATTCAGTGATTTAACACCACAGGTGTATGTCCATTCAGTGATTTACCATCACAGGTGTATGTCCATTCAGTGATTTAACACCACAGGTGTATGTCCATTCATTGATTTAACATCACAGGTGTATGTCCATTCAGTGATTTAACATCACAGGTGTATGTCCATTCAGTGATTTAACACCACAGGTGTATGTCCATTCAGTGATTTAACATCACAGGTGTATGTCCATTCAGTGATTTAACATCACAGGTGTATGTCCATTCAGTGATTTAACACCACAGGTGTATGTCCATTCAGTGATTTAACACCACAGGTGTATGTCCATTCAGTGATTTAACACCACAGGTGTATGTCCATTCAGTGATTTAACACCACAGGTGTATGTCCATTCAGTGATTTAACATCACAGGTGTATGTCCATTCAGTGATTTAACATCACAGGTGTATGTCCATTCAGTGATTTAACACCACAGGTGTATGTCCATTCAGTGATTTACCATCACAGGTGTATGTCCATTCAGTGATTTAACACCACAGGTGTATGTCCATTCATTGATTTAACATCACAGGTGTATGTCCATTCAGTGATTTAACACCACAGGTGTATGTCCATTCAGTGATTTAACATCACAGGTGTATGTCCATTCAGTGACTTAACATCACAGGTGTATCTCCATTCAGTGATTTAACACCACAGGTGTATGTCCATTCAGTGATTTAACATCACAGGTGTATGTCCATTCAGTGATTTAACACCACAGGTGTATGTCCATTCAGTGATTTATCATCACAGGTGTATGTCCATTCAGTGATTTATCATCACAGGTGTATGTCCATTCAGTGACTTAACACCACAGGTGTATGTCCATTCAGTGATTTATCATCACAGGTGTATGTCCATTCAGTGATTTATCATCACAGGTGTATGTCCATTCAGTGATTTATCATCACAGGTGTATGTCCATTCAGTGATTTAACATCACAGGTGTATGTCCATTCAGTGATTTAACATCACAGGTGTATGTCCATTCAGTGATTTACCATCACAGGTGTATGTCCATTCAGTGATTTAACATCACAGGTGTATGTCCATTCAGTGATTTAACATCACAGGTGTATGTCCATTCAGTGATTTATCATCACAGGTGTATGTCCATTCAGTGATTTATCATCACAGGTGTATGTCCATTCAGTGATTTAACATCACAGGTGTATGTCCATTCAGTGATTTAACATCACAGGTGTATGTCCATTCAGTGACTTAACACCACAGGTGTATGTCCATTCAGTGACTTAACATCACAGGTGTATATCCATTCAGTGACTTAACATCACAGGTGTATGTCCATTCAGTGATTTAACATCACAGGTGTATATCCATTCCATGTATTTCTCAGAGCATAATAAGACCATGAGAAATTGAAGTAGAAGTAGTCCATTTGGCCCATTGAGCCTGTTCCACCATTTGATCATGGCTGATCCATTTTCCTCTCCTGCCTTCTCCCCATAACCTTTCACGCCCTGAGTTATCAAGGATCTATCAACCTCTGCTTAAGTACTCTCAATGACCTGGTCTCCACCAGCTATCTGTGGTAACAAATTCCTTAGATTCACCATCTTCTGACTAAGGAAATTCTTCTATTCTAAATGAGCATCCCTCTGTTCTGAGGCTGTGTAGGTTTAAACTAGAGTTGCAGGGGAATTGGAACCAGAGTGCCAGAACAGATAGCAGAGTTGTTATGGGGGAAAATGTTGTTAAGGTTCATACAACGTCAGGAATCAGAAGATTGAGCATAGTAGGACTAATGTTCAGAGTTGTGTATCTTTCAGTGAATGTAGGAAAGGCTGATGAGCTTCAGGCATTGATCAGCACCTGGAATTATGACGTTGTAGCCATTAGTGAGAGTTGGTTGCCGGAGAGGCAGGACGGGCTGCTAAATATCCCAAGGTTCTTTTGTTTTAGATGTGATGCAGTGGGAGGTATTAAAGGGAAGAGCAGGCATTACTACTCAAGAAAAATATCACAGCAGTGCTCAGACTGGAGAAATTTAGTAAGGCATTATGGGTGAAACTGAGAAATAAGAAAGGCTTGACCCCCATTAATGGGATGGTATTATAGACCACCCAACAATTTGTGGCAAATTTGGAGAGAGGTCGCAGGCTGTTCCAAGAAATGTGAGGTTGTGATTTTAACTTCCCACATGTTGGCTGGGACTCCCATACTGTAAAAAGACTAGATGGGACAGAGTTTGTCAAACATGTTTAGAATGTTTCCTTGACCAGTACATTGAGGTCCCAACTAGAGAGAGTGCAATACTAAATCTCAAATTAAGGAATGAGACAGGACAGATTTCAAGATAATTATGGAAAAGAATAGGCCTGGTCCTCGGGTTGAGATTCTAAGTTGGAAAAAGGATCAGGTTATTTTCTGTCAAAGGTGTACTTGGTAAGTGGGAGGCCTTCAAAACAGAAATGCCAAGAGTGGGAGGCTTTGAGAGGAAGTGCGGCGGCGGCCATTTTCAAATTGTCCAATTGCTTCTCAGATCGGAGTTCTGAGAGGCGGGACTGCGCAGGCGCGTGAGGAGGCCTGGGAAGGAGGGAAGATATAAAAAGAACGCAGCCTTAAGAAGCGTTTGCGGGCAGTGGAGTGCGCCGGGAGCAGAGTGTAGGGCATGGGCTCAGAGGGCGTAGGCGGAAGAGGGCACAGTAGGCTTATCTTTTAGTTCTCCTTGTTATTTTCAGTTATTCAGGAGGTATGAGTGTGAGGGCAGCTTGTTGTTCTCGGTGTCGGATGTGGGAGGTCCTGGAGTCTCCGAGCCTCCCGGACGTCCACTTCTGCGCCAGGTGCACCGAACTGCAGCTCCTGAGGGACCGAGTTAGGGAACTGGAGCTGCAGCTCGATGACCTTCGCCTGGTCAGGGAGAGTGAGGAGGTGATTGAGAGGAGTTACAGGCAGGTGGTCACTCCGGGGCCACGGGAGGCAGACAGGTGGGTCACGGTCAGGAAGGGGAAGAGGCAGGTACTAGAGAGTAACCTGGTGGCTGTACCCCTTGACAATAAGTACTCATGTTTGAGTACTGTTGGGGGGGGGGGACAGCCTACCTGGAGGAAGTGACAGTGGCCAGGCCTCCGGCACCGAGGACGGCCCGCTAGCTCAGAAGGGTAGGGATAGAAGAAAGAGGTCCATAGTAATAGGGGACTCGATAGTCAGGGGTTCAGACAGGCGGTTCTGTGGAGGTGATCGGGAGTCCCGGATGGTAATTTGCCTCCCTGGTGCCAGGGTTCGGGACATTTCTGATCGCGTCCAAGATATCCTGAAGTGGGAGGGTGAGGAGCCAGAGGTCGTGGTACATGTCGGTACCAATGACATAGGTAGGAAAGAGGAAGAGGTCCTGAAACGAGAGTATAGGGAGTTAGGAAGGCAGTTAAGAAGAAGGACCACAAAGGTAGTAATCTCGGGATTACTGCCTGTGCCACGCGACAGTGAGAGTAGGAATAGAATTAGGTGGAGGATGAATGCGTGGCTGTGGGATTGGAGCAGGGGGCAGGGATTCAAGTTTCTGGATCATTGGCACCTCTTCTGGGGCAGACGTGACCTGTTCAAGAAGGACGGGTTACACTTGAATCCTGGGGGGACCAATATCCTAGCGGGGAGGTTTGCTAGGGCTACAGGGCAGACTTTAAACTAGTAAGATGGGGGGGCGGGAATCAATTTGAGGAAACTATGGGAGAGGAGGTTAGTTCACCAGTAGAGCAAGTAAATAGATAGAGTGTGAGGGAGGAAAGGCAGGTGATGGAGAAGGGATGCGCTCACCCCAAAGATGTAGGGGAGAAGAAGAAAAGGATAATAAATTTGAATGCATTGTTAGGGATGAAAAGAGAGGAGGAGGTGGAGGGTATCTTAAATGTATCTATTTTAATGCTAGGAGCATTGTAAGAAAGGTGGATGAGCTTAAAGCATGGATTGATACCTGGAATTATGATGTTGTAGCTATTAGTGAAACATGGTTGCAGGAAGGGTGTGATTGGCAACTAAATATTCCTGGATTTAGTTGCTTCAGGTGTGATAGAGTAGGAGGGGCCAGAGGAGGAGGTGTTGCATTGCTTGTCCGAGAAAATCTTATGGCGGTGCTTTGGAAGGATAGATTAGAGAGCTCCTCTAGGGAGGCTATTTGGGTGGAATTGAGGAATGGGAAAGGTGTAGTAACACTGATAGGAGTGTATTATAGGCCACCTAATGGGGAGCGTGAGTTGGAAGAGCAAATGTGTAAGGAGATAGCAGATATTTGTAGTAAACACAAGGTGGTGATTGTGGGAGGTTTTAATTTTCCACACGTAGATTGGGAAGCTCATTCTGTAAAAGGGCTGGATGGTTTAGAGTTTGTGAAATGTGTGCAGGATAGTGTTTTGCAACAATACATAGAAGTACCGACTAGAGATGGGGCAGTGTTGGATCTCCTGTTAGGGAATGCGATAGGTCAGGTGACGGGTGTATGTGTTGGGGAGCACTTCGGGTCCAGTGATCACAATAGCATTAGCTTCAATATAATTATGGAGAAGGACAGGACAGGACCTAGAGTTGAGATTTTTGATTGGAGAAAGGCTAACTTTGAGGAGATGCGAAGGGATTTAGAGAGAGTGGATTGGGTCAAGTTGTTTTATGAGAAGGATGTAATAGAGAAATGGACGTCATTTAAGGGTGAAATTATGAGGGTACAGAATCTTTATGTTCCTGTTAGGTTGAAAGGAAAGGTTAAAGGTTTGAAAGCACCAAGGTTTTCAAGGGATATTAGAAATTTGGTTCGGAAAAAGAGGGATGTCTACAATAGATATAGGCAGCGTGGAGTAAAGGAATTGCTCGAGGGATATAAAGAATGTAAAAGGAATCTTAAGAAAAAGATTAGAAAAGCTAAAAGAAGATATGAGGTTGGTTTGGCAAATAAGGTGAAAGTAAATCCGAAAGGTTTCTGCAGTTATATTAAAAGCAAGAGGATAGTGAGGGATAAAATTGGCCCCTTAGAGAATCAGAGTGGTCAGCTATGTGTGGAGCCGAGGGAGATGGGAGAGATTTTGAACGATTTCTTCTCTTCGGTATTCACTAAGGAGAAGGATATTGAATTGTGTAAGGTGTGGGAAACAAGTAAGGAAGTTATGGAACCTATGACAATTAAAGAGGTGGAAGTACTGGCGCTTTTAAGAAATTTAAAAATGGATAAATCTCCGGGTCCTGACAGGATAGTCCCCAGGACCTTGAGGGAAGTTTGTGTAGAAATAGCAGGAGCTCTGATGGAGATCTTTAAGATGTCATTAGAAACGGGGATTGTGCCGGAGGATTGGCGTATTACTCATGTGGTTCCATTGTTTAAAAAGGGTTCTAGAAGTAAGCCTAGCAATTATAGACCTGTCAGTTTGACATCAGTGGTGGGTAAATTAATGGAAAGTATTCTTAGAGATAGTATTAAAATTATCTGGATAGACAGGATCTGATTAGGAGTAGCCAGCATGGATTTGTGCGTGAAAGGTCATGTTTGACAAACCTTATTGAATTTTTTGAAGTTACGAGGAATGTTGACGAGGGTAAGGCAGTGGATGTAGTCTATATGGACTTCAGCAAAGTCTTTGACAAAGTTCCACGTGGAAGGTTAGTTAAGAAGGTTCAGTCGTTAGGTATTAATGCTGGAATAATAAAATGGATTCAACAGTGGCTAGATGGGAGATGCCAGAGAGTAGTGGTGGATAATTGTTTATCGGGATGGAGGCCGGTGACTAGCGGGGTGCCTCAGGGATCTGCTTTGGGCCCAATGTTGTTTGTAATATACATAAATGATCTGGATGATGGGGTGGTAAATTGGATTAGTAAGTATGCCGATGATACTAAGGTAGGAGGTGTTGTGGATAATGAGGTGGATTTTCAAAGCTTGCAGGGAGATTTATGCCGGTTAGAAGAATGGGCTGAATGTTGGCAGATGGAGTTTAATACTGAGAAGTGTGAGGTTCTACATTTTGGCAGGAATAATCCAAATAGAACATACAGGGTAAATGGTAGGGCATTGAGGAATGCAGAGGAACAGAGAGATCTAGGAATAACAGTGCATAGTTCCCTAAAGGTGGAGTCTCATGTAGATAGGGTGGTGAAGAAGGCTTTTGGAACGCTGTCCTTTATAAATCAAAGCATTGAGTACAGAAGTTGGGATGTAATGTTAAAATTGTACAAGGCATTGGTAAGGCCAAATTTGGAATATTGCGTGCAGTTCTGGTCACCAAATTATAGGAAAGATATCAATAAATTAGAGAGAGTGCAGAGACGATTTACTAGGATGTTACCTGGGTTTCAGCACTTAAGTTACAGAGAAAGGTTGAACAAGTTACGTCTCTATTCATTGGAGCGTAGAAGGTTGAGGGGGGATTTGATCGAGGTATTTAAAATTTTGAGAGGGATAGATAGAGTTGACGTGAATAGGCTGTTTCCATTGAGAGTAGGGGAGATTCAAACGAGAGGACATGATTTGAGAGGGGGCAAAAGTTTAAGGGAAACACGTGGGTGTATTTCTTTACTCAGAGAGTGATAGCTGTGTGGAATGAGCTTCCTGTAGAAGTAGTAGAGGCCAGTTCAGTTGTGTCATTTAAGGTAAAATTGGATAGGTATATGAACAGGAAAGGAGTGGAGGGTTATGGGCTGAGTGCTGGTAGGTGGGACGAGGTGAGATTAAGAGTTCGGTACAGACTAGGAGGGCCGAGATGGCCTGTTTCCGTGCTGTGATTGTTATATGTTATATATACAGGGTTTGCATGTTCCTTTCAGAATAAAAGGAAATTACAACAAATTCAGGGGACCTTGGTTTTCGAGAGATATTGAGGTCCTGGTCACTCTATCCATAGGCAGAAAGGAGCAAGTGAAGTGCTGGTAGAGTTACAAAATGCAAGAGGGCATTGAAAAAGAAATCAAATAGGCAAGAGGTTGCTGCAGCAGTCAAGGAGAAAGAAAATCCCAATGGCTTTGACAGATACACAGTCGGTCCTCTGCAAGATCGGAGTGGACACAATGCATGGAGATGAAAGAAATTGCGGAGGTGGATTGTTTCGCATCTGTATTTCCTCAGGAGATGGACTCGTGGTCTGTAGAAGTGAAGCAAAGCAGCAGTGAGGTCACAGACCCTGTGCAGATTAGAGAGGAGGAGGCGTTTGCTGTATTGAGGCAATTTGGGGTGGATAAATCCCCAGGGCCTCATAAGGTGTTCTCTTAAAACATTGTTAGCCATGGTGAAGCATTGGAGGATTGTTGTTCTGTTATTTAAGAAAGGCTCTAAGAATAAGCCAGGAAATTATAGGGTAGTGAGCCTATATCAGTATTGATTAAGTTATTGCAAGGTATTCTACAGATATACTGTATTAGTATTTAGATAGACGGGGCCTGATTAGGAATAGTCAAAGGGGCTTTGTGCCTGGTAGGTCATTTCTAACCAATCTTATAGAGCTTTTCGACAAATTTACCATGAAAGTTAACAAGGCAAGGCAGTAGGCTTTAGTGATGCTTTTGACAAGATCTCACATGGGAGGCTGGTCAAGAATGAGGCATTCAAGATGAGGTAGTAATTTGGTTTGGATATTGGATTAGCGGGAGAAGCCAGGGAATGGTGATAGGTGGAACCCTCTCTGACTAGTGGAGTGTCACAGGGACTGTGGTACTGAAACAAGGAGTGGTAAGTTTTTGTTTTGAAAGGCATTGAAAGATTTGGAGCAAAGTTGGGGTTATGACTGCTGAGGTCTGGATGCCTCCAGCGTTCCCACTCCTGAGCAAACATTTTCACTCATTGTTGGGTCGTGTGTCTTGCTGACAAAGCTGCTGTTTAATGTGCAGGTATGGTTGGATTCCCTTCCTGGGCTTCTGGAGTTGCCTTTCTATAGCACCTTTCATGCTGTTGTCCCATGGTGTTTTGCAATTATCACAGCAAGGCCACTGATGGAGTGTAGAAACCACAATGACTGCACAACCAGCTGGAAAAGTAGGAAAGAGGTTAGTGATGGTTATTTAGTAGCACCGAGTAGGGGGTAAATATGGCCCTGGGCGCAGGAGATAATTACATATTGGATCAGGAGATAATTACATATTGGATCCAGAACACAGTACCTGTGACAGTGCTGCACTGCATCGAGATGCCTCCGTGTGGCCCACAGTGCTGACGAGCAGAGATCCACAATGTAGAGCTATGTCTTGTATCAGTGGGGATGACAATGTAGACATACTATACTGTGAGCGGCCGGCTCGAGTCCCGCATTGACTTCAGGCTCACTGCTGATTTAGCTGTGCCAAGGTTTATATTGAACAGCAGTCTGACTTGGAAAGTGAAAAACCCAGTTGAATCACAGAAGTCTTTACGGACAGTAAAGGAAGCAGTGGGTGGCTGTAGCAATGATGCCAGGCTGACAGGGAGAATCTGCTGAGCCCAGCTCCACTCCCATTCTGCCCCATCAATTACTGCCTCAGGAGCAGGAGCCTGCTAGGTGCTACACGAACACTGCCCAGGCCACGAGACAATCTGGTAGATCACCAAGCTACAGCCATAGAAACGTGCGCTTCCTCATGATCTACATAGTCAAGGCCACCTCACCTCTAAAGGGGCCAGCACCTTATGTTGGTGCTGTCACCTGTACCAAGATACAGTGAAAAGCTTTTATTTGTCTGCATTCCAGGCAGCTCGTTCCATTCAAAATTACTCTGAGGCAGTAAAAGGAACAGAGAATACAGAATATCATGTTTTGGCTCTTTGCATTGGCGTGCGGCCTAGTGGACAAGGCATCAGACTAGTAACCCGAAGGTCACTGGTTCGAGCCTCAGCTGAGGCAGCGTGTTTGTGTCCTTGAGCAAGGCACTTAACAACACATTGCTCTGCGACGACACCAGTGCCAAGCTGCTTGGGTCCTAGTGCCCTTCCCTTGGACAACATCGGTGGCGTGGAGAGGGGAAGGCCTGCAGCTTGGGCAACTGCCGGTCTCCCTTACAACCCTGCCCAGGCCTGCGCCCTGGAAACTCCAGGCGCAGATCCTTGGTCTCTCGAGACTGACGGATGCCTATTTCTACGTTTTGGCTCTGGAGAAAATGTAGCCAGGTAAAGCACAGTGCAAGGGAGACCGAGAGATCAAGAATTCATTACCAGCGTATGAGAGGTCCATTATGCTGTGAGGATGCTGCCGAACCAGGGCCTAGACTTGGTCACATCTGATAAGGAGAGTATCTCCAACCTCAGCTGGAAATGGCTGCTGGAAATTGAGGCTGTGGGGAAGTTGAAGCTAACAGAAAGTGAGTGAATAAAGGTGTTTCACGTACAGGCAGAGCACCATCCAGCAAGGGCAAGAGCTGCAGCAATTAAAGGCAGCTCTCTGAATAGCAAAGGAAACAGGAGAGGTGGTGGGAGGGCAGCTCAGGTGAAGAATTCAAGTGAGAACCATGCTGCGTATAGTGAGCTTGGAGGGGCAGAGACTCGGGGTGTACAGAAACAGTGGCAGCTAGAGGAAAATGTAGATGGATACTTGAAGGTGGACCTTGAGGACCATTAATAAAGCACATTGATCCGGGGCCTTTGTGTTCACTGTTGAACCTATGCATAAAAATATTACATTAAAGCCTTAACAGGAGTTTAGTGTTGTGTGAATCACCACACTTTAGGTAACGTGTGAAGGCCAGGAGAAGCAAGTTGGGATTTGGAAGAACTGGTCCATGGTGAAGGCGGGCTGCAGAAACTGACCTTGTGAAAGAGGTTTGGGGCAGACCATCCGAACCGCACAGGACTCAGAGGAAGAAATAGAAATAAGCCAGACTTATTAGCAGAAGGTGCATGGATTGAGGCTCGGATTGAAAATGATAGACAAAATTCACAGAGAGGAGATGAGCAAGGATAAAGAGACTGACCCAACTATTCCACAGAGGATGCCTCTAGCTCTCACTGTCACCATTTATAGTTGAATTTTACTCAATTGACAATTTAAATTCCTGCTTCCAAGGTGGGATTTAGAACTTTTAGAGCTTTAATCTAGTTTCTGGGTGACCTGTGGTGTAATTCAACCTCCAAGGTGCCATTTCCAGCAAAATATTTACAGTTTAATTTCCTGTTAGGACCTTGTAAAACTTTGGATTGGACAGGTCTGGGCTGACAACACAGCCACAGTCCTGTACTGAGAAAGATGTCCACCTCCAGCTTCACCCTGTAGGATGAGACTCTGTACTGAAGGAACAGAGAGCAGACACTCTGCGATCAGCCTAGACCTGCGTATCAGCCTTCGACACCTCTGCATTCACTGACTACTGTATCATAGTCAAGTCTGGGTAAACATGTCTCTAATCCAAAAACAACCCAATCCAAATATAGAATTCCAATATCCCAAACCACATCCCAGTCTAAGGATTTGTGATCCAAACATAACATTTAAATAAGAAAAAAAGCTTGTTCTAGTAGTTAAATGTTCTCAGTTGCTCAGTTACTAATCCTCAGTTTACTAAACATAGCCTCTGAACAGAAGGCTGACTCCCTTTGTATGAGGTTCACAGTCACAGAAACCTGTTTCTGACAGAATGTTTTGCTGTGGAAGGTTTTCAATCTCGCCAATGAAACTCCATGATTGTAAATATTGACAGCACACCCATTACGATGTATAATTCCTCTGTGTGTGTGTGGGTAAACAGGCAGGAAGCCTGCAGAAACCCAGATATGGAATGAAAGGGGAATCATTGTCCTCATTGAGGTGATTCAGGGAGGAGGGACTATGGACTGCTGCAGCACAGCATCAGGTTTCCCACCTAGACAGCTCAGTCTTCACAGCTAAAATAGGGACCTGCCGCTTTCACCCTTCAGTGTCCAACTGAAACCCATATCAGGTCAAGTGTTACTTACAGAGAAAAGAGAAAAAAGCTTTGTGTTTTCCCTCTTCAGTTCTTTCTTTGAAAATGCCTTGTTTAATTTGTCCTATTCTTTATTATGTATTTACTAAACTGAATCTCTTGAGGGAAATCCATTAGTCATTTACAATTTAGTACTTAAATGAGACTTAGATCAGGTATCTCCATTCAACTATATTACAAGATGGAAGAGTTAGGAATATGATATGCAAATTTACAGATTGGTTTCAGTGCACAGCTAAAATATTCCAGTTAATAGACGCAGCTCTCTTGTGGTGGTCCCTGGTGTTCCTAATGTCACTGGTCTTATTATCTACCAAGGGCTTCTGAAAGAGGTAACAGTAGAGATTGTGGAGGCATTAGTAATGATCTTTTAAAAATCACTGGACTCTGGCATGGTGCCAGAGGACTAGAAAATTGCAAACGTCACTCCGCTCTTTAAGAAAGGAGGGAGGCAGCAGAAAGGAAACTATAGACCAGTTAACCTGACCTCAGTGGTTGGGAAGATTGTTAAGGATGAGATTGTGGAGTACTTGGTGACACAGGACAAGATAGGACAAAGTCAGCATGGTTTCCTTAAGGGAAATTCTTGCCTGATGAACCTGTAGGAATTCTTTGAGGAGATTACAAGAGGCATTGAAAAAAGGGATGCAGTGGATGTTGTAAATTTGGATTTTCAGAAGACATTTGACAAGGTGCCACACATGAGGATGCTTAAGAGCCCATGGTATTACAGGGAAGTTATTAACATGGTTAGTGCATTGGCTGATTGGTAGGAGGGAGTGAGCGGGAATGAAAGGATCCTTTTCTGGTTGGCTGCCAGTGACTAGTGGTGTTCCACATGGGTCGGTGTGGGAACCACTTCTTTTAACACTGTATATAAATGATTTAGATGATGGCTTTGTTGCCAAGTTGGCTGATGATATGAAGATTGGTGGAGGGGCAGGTGGTCTTGAGGGAATAGTGTTGCAGGACTTAGACAGATTAGGAGAATGGGCAAGTCAGTGGCAAATGAAATACAATGTTGGAAAATGCATGGTCATGCTCTTTGGTCGTAGAAATAAATGCGCAAATTATTTTCTAAACGGGGAGAAAATACAAATATTTAAGATGCAAAGGGACTTGGGAGTTCCTGCGCAGAACCACCTACAGGTTAACTTGCAGATAGAGTCAGTGGTGAGTGAGGAAAATGCATTTCATTTCAAGGGGTTTAGAATACAAGAGCAGGGCTGTGATGCTGATATTATGTAAGGCACTGGTGAGGCCTCACCTTGACTATTGGGAACAGTTTTGGCCTCCTCATCTAAGAAAAGATGTGCTAGCATTGGACAGGGTCCACAGGAGGTTCACAAGGATGATTCTGGGAATGAAAGGGCTATCAATTGAGGAACATTTGAATTAACAATTGAGTTAATAAATTTCACGTCACATGCCAGTGATAATAAACCTGATACTGATTCTGATTCTGAACATTTAATAGCTCTGGAATTTAGAAGGATGAGGGGGGATCTCATTGAAACCTTTCGAATATTGAAAGACCTAGGCAGAGTAAATGTGGAAAGGATGTTTCCCATGGTGGGGGAGTCTAGGACAAGAGGGCACAGCCTCAGGATAGAGGGACATTAATTTAAAACAAAGACGTGGAGACATTTCTTTAGCTGGATAGTGGTGAATGTGTGGAATTTGTCACCACAGGCAGCTGTGGAGGCCGGGTCATTGGGTGTAGTATGACTGGGCATTAATATGATTGATATGATTGGACGTGGCATCAAAGCTTAGGGGGAGATGGCTGCGATGAAGAAGGGATAAAAGGATCAGCCAAGATTGAATGGCAGAGCAGACTGGATGGGTCAAATGACCTAATTCTGCTCTTATGTCTTATAGTCTTATGATAGCATTAAGGACAAAATCAAAATCTGAGAGAGGGTTGAGACGATCTGTTAGATCCTAATCAGCTTTTTCTCTGGGCGGCTCAATTGAGGCTGTGCTCACTGGAGATGTTCGAAGAAAAGGCACCAGTTTGTTGTTCGTCAACTAGAGAGGCCTGTGGCCGATGTCAGTCCCATTACGTGGCAAGTGATAAACTGGCCTTGGATGAGGTTCAAAGGAGAACCTGAGGAAATTGCTTAGGACATAGAGGAAACCTGACAGAGCACTGTGCCAATTTCAGCAATTATTGTTATGACACCTTCTTCTCCCCATCCAATTCTCCTGTCCATTCCAAAGAGCCTTTTGGTTAAAAGTGATCTTCCAGCTGGTTTGCTGTCAGGACATTGATCAAAGCACAAGGTTACAAGGGGAATCGTTTATCAAAAGCAAGCTAATTTAGAAAAAAGAATGAAGGTAGCTAAATATAATATGGAGTTGTCAGTTGGCTGAAGAAGTAACGTAAATCTTGTAGAGGAAAATGAATGAGGGGATGTACAGTGGCTGACTCTTGTGGAGCCTCTGAGAGCTCTGCACGCTGGCCAGCACTCTTTGTGGAGTATGTATGTGACTGCAAACTCCCTTCAATCTCACTGCTGTTTACTCCATTCCTACTTGTTGAGCAGTTTGGAAAATTCTGAAAACCTTTTGGATAAATAGTAGAGTTGGTTTTGCTGAGAGTGTGGCCCCGAAACTGCCCACCCTGTCTCGAAGCTCCCAAAGCAAGCCAGGGTGGTGCTTTTCTGTTCCTGTTGGAAGGAGACAACCCTTCATAATTAACCCCTGCTGTTCCTCTCCTGGGAGAGTGCTGGGACCATCAGCAGGTTCTTCAGCACTTCAAACGAATTCTTGTCAGTCAGGTCCTGGCTAATTAGAGACCTACCCTGCTCCTCTAACCGTACCCATTCAAGATTGTTTAATGTCGTTTCCCTATACAAGTGTAAAGGAGAAGCACAAAAAAACACAATAAAATAAAGAACACAATAAATATAATTATATGATAGCTTATACAGTTGGCCCTCCTTATCCGTGGATTCCACATGTGCGGATTCAACCGACCGCGGATCGGGAAAATTCGGAAGTTTTCTCTCCAGCACTCGTTGTTCGAGCACGTACAGACTATTTTTTCTTGTCATTATTCCCTAAACAATACAGTATAACAACTATTTACATAGCATTTACATTGTATTAGGTATTATAAGTAATCTAGAAATGACTTAAAAGTGCAGGGAGTCCCCAGGTTATGAATGAGTTCCATTCCTGAGTCCATCTTTAAGTCGGATTTGAAGTCGGAACAGGTACATCCGGTATTATTTAGCATCAGTTAGTCAAACGTTTTTCTTAGCATATAGTACATATTTTACCTTTCTATGCATATAAAACACTTAAGAAACATACGTATTTCAATAATTTAACCACTGCGTTGCTTAGTAATAATAGTAGCTTTCATCCGGGCAGGGACTTTCACATGCTCCATTGAAATTGTTCCGATCGTTGACTGACTGTAGCCTAACGCTTTTCCAATGACCGATGGCATTTCTCCTCTTTCCGATCGTTTTATTACTTCCACCTTGTTTTCAATCATGATCGTGATTACTTTCGTGAACAGAAACACTGCGGATTCAGAGCTTCACCGCTGGGTCCTATCGTCCGCCACACTGAACTTGTTAAATAAAGACCAGGGTTCCGCTGGGTCCTAAAGACCACCGTACCGAGCCGGGTTAAATAAGGGACTTGAGCATCCATGTTTTATGGTATCCGCGGGGGGTCTCGGAACCAATCCCCCGCGGATAAGGAGGGCCAAATGTACATAGGTTGCCCATGCAGTGACACTAGGCACATGAGTGACTTACATAAGGTGACTCTGACAAGAAATGGTAAAGGTGCTGGGTGTGTGGAGGGGTGTTCATCCTTCTTACTGCTGGGGGAAAAGAAACAGTTTCTGTGTCTGGGGGTCCTGGTGTGGATACTCTGTAGTCTCCTCCCTGATGGGAGTTTGACAATCAGTCCATGAACAGGGTACGTGATGCTACGGGCACTTTCCAGTACCTTTCTGTATATATGTCCTTGATGGTGGGTTGGCTGGTGCTGGTGTCAGTGCGTCGGGCTGTTGTACAGCCTTCCTGCCAGTCGTGGTGCAGTTTCTGTACCATGCAGTGATGCAGCATGCTAGGATGCTCTCTCCTGTGCATCGTTTTGGAGTATAGATGTACACACTCCAGCTCCTCCTCAGAAAGGAGAGGCTTTGGTGAGCTTTCCTTACCGTGTAAAATGTGTTTTAGGACCATGAGAGATGTGCACTCCCAGCAGTTTGAAACTCTTCATCATCTCCAGAGTTGCAGGTGTGGAGTTTCTGTATCTGCAATAAGCTTCACTTCCCTTGTACTCTACTCTGGATTGGCCAGTGTTCCACTAGCCTGCCTGACTGCAGGAGCAGGAGGCCATTTGACCAAGGTTATTCCTACTCCTCCTCCTCAGTGCCGTCCCTTGATTCCTGTAATGTTCAGAAACCCACCTCTCTTTCTTGAATAAACTCAATGATTGAACTTCCATAGGCCTCTGAGTAGAGAGAGACTTTGGGAGAAGAGCTATCTCCTCATCTCAGTGCGAAATGGCCTGTTCAGAGACTGTGACCCCATGGTTCTTGACTTCTCATTCCTGCATTCAGCACATTGAACCCTGTAAGAATTTTGTAAGTCTCAATGAGATCTCTCCTCATTCTTCAAATCTCTGCTGAACATAGGCCTAGTCTGGTCAACTGTTCCCAACAACAAGCCTATTATCCTTTGAACCAGCCGATGAATATCCAGTGGATTCCCTCTATAGCAAGCCAATCCTCTTTATTGAGTGGAAGCTATCTTTATTACTCCAGGTACCAGCTCAACAAGGCCCTGTCTAACTAAAGCAAGCTATACTCAGATCCTCTTATAATAAAGGTCCAATCGCTTGAAGGCCATCTTGTTGGTTTTCAATGAACTTGTGTACAAGTGTACCCAACTGCTTTTGAGTACAACATTAACTAATCTGTCATCATTTTAAAAAACACCTGTTTTGTTGGCCAACATCATGAATTTCACATTTTATCTTCCATGTTCTTGCACACTCACGTGGCTTTTTGTACAGGTGTCCTTGACATCTCCTACGCCAACACGTTAGGATTATCAGATGGCTAATATGTCTGCCTGTTCTTATCCTTAAGGCAGATAATGCTAGAGCGTATTTTGTGACCCTTGTGGACCGAATGTAAACACATCCCCTTCTGCTCCAAACTCTCCAAACCAAAAAGCTCGTCTTGCCTGGCTTAGCTTCAGCTCTCAGCTTTCCTCCTGCGCGTCCACCTCCACTGACTGCAACAGAACTACATTTCCTGGGGTTGGGCCATTCTCTCTGAATCTATCTCACCTTTAGGGTGAAGTTAATTCTGGTGTCCATCTTGCTTCCTTTCTAGCAGTACCTCAGGGGATCAACAAGAGTTTTCGTGGTTCCATAAGCTTCAACTTTGCTACAAATCAACTGATTCTCGAGATTAGCCAACTCTCTGCTGAAGGCACTGGGCAGCGTGTGCTGGAAAATTGGCATTAATGTTTCCATATTTCCTGCTGTGTCTGATGACATGTTCATCTATATCAGGGCCGTCAACATGACCCGATATTCCTTCTTTGCTTTTTGCTGGTATTTGAAATACCAGTTTCAGGTCTGCTCTTTAACTATCTTACCTGTCCCCTGTTGAGCCGCTGTGGACAATTACTGATCTGCAACTCCACAGAGTGCACTGGCTTCCCTTCACACCTCAAGTATAAAGCTGACAGGAACACAGCATGTGGAAAGCCAGTGACCCAGAGCAGAACAAGGCCAAAGCATGCCTCCGTACACAACTTTAGCCCAATTCACCGCCGCTGACTTCTGTTCATTATCATTTGAAGCTCTACATCCCGTTGCTTGTCTGAGGCAGCAGAAGGATTCAGTTTGCTCTCAGTTCTCCTCATCGAAGTTTGCAGATGATACCACCCTCGTGGGCAATATCTGAAGTAATGATGAGTCAGAGTACAGGAAGGAGACAGAGACTGTAGTGAACATGTTGACATGACAACAAACTTTCTTCAATGTCAGCAAAGGAACTGGTCATTGACTTCAAGGAGGGGTGAGTGGGAGTGGGTGGTACACAATGTACATGTTCCTGTCTACATCAACAGAAGGATTGAGAGCTACAAGTTCCAAGGAGTGAATAAGAAAGTCTAGTCAAGAAGAAAAGAAAAGCTTACAAAAGGTTCAAAAAACTAGGTAATGATAGAGATCTAAATTATCATAAGTCTAGCAAGAAGAAGCTTAAGAATGAAATTAGGAGACCCAGAAGTGGCCATGGGAAGGCCTTGATGAACAGGATTAAGGAAAACCCCAAGGCATTCTACAAGTATGTGAAGAGCAAGAGGACAAGATGTGAGAGATTAGGACCAAACAAGTGTGACAGTGGAAAAGTGTGTATGGAACCAGAGGAGATAGCAGAGGTGCTTAATGAATATTCTGCCTCAGTATTCACTATGGAAAAGGATCTTGGTGATTGGAGGGATGACTTGCAGTGGACTGATAAGCTTGAGCATATAGACATTCTTAAGTGGATGTGCTGGAGCTTTGGAAAGCATCAAGTTGGATAAGTCGCCGGAACAGACGAGATATACCCCAGGCTACTGTGGGAGGTGAGGGAGGAGATTGCTGAGCCTCAGGTGATGATCATTGGGGACGGGAGAGGTTCTGGAGGATTGGAGGGTTGCAGATGTTGTTCCCTTATTCAAGAAAGGGAGTAGAGATAGCCCAGGAAATTATAGACCAGTGAGTCATCAGTAAGTTGATGGAGAAGATCTTGAGAGGCAGGATTTATGAACATTTTGAAAGGCATAACATGATTAATATAATTGGGAATAGTCAGCATGGCTTTGTCAAGGACAGGTTGTGCCTTACGAGCCTGATTGAATTTTTTGAGGATGTGACTAAACACATTGATGAAGGAAGAGCAGTAGATGTAGTGCATATGGATTTCAGCAAGGCATTTGATAAGGTGCCCCAGGCAAGGCTTATTGATAAAGTAAGGAGGCACAGGATCCAAGGGGACATTGCTTTGTGGATCCAGAACTGGCTTGCCCACAGAAGGCAAAGAGTGGTTGTAGATGGGTCATATTCTGCATGGGGGTCAGTGACCAGTGGTGTGCCTCAGGGATCTGTTCTGGGACCCTTACTCTTCATGATTTTTATAAATGACCTGGATGAGGAAGTGGAGGGATGGGTTAGTAAATCTGTTGATGACATAAAGCTTGGAGGTGTTGTGGATAGTGTGGAGAGCTGTCAGAGGTTACAGCGAGACATTGATAGGATGCAAAACTGGGCTGAGAAGTGGCAGATGGAGTTCAACCCAGATAAGTGTGAGGTGGTTCATTTTGGTGGGTGAAATAGGATGACAGAATATGTATTTATGTAAGACCCTTGGCAGTGTGGGAGATCAGAGGGATCTTGGGGTCCGAGTCCATAGGACATTCAAAGCTGCTGCGCAGGTTGACTCTGTGGTTAAGAAGGCATACGGTACATTGGCCTATGTCAACTGTGGGATTGAGTTCAAGAGCTATACGTTACAACTGTATAGAACCGTGGTCAGACCCCACTTGGAGTACTGTGCTCAGTTCTGGTCACCTCACTACAGGAAGGATGTGGAAACCATAGGAAGGGTGCAGAATAGATTTACAAGGATGTTTAAAAACGCAAACACAAGGAAATCTGCAGATGCTGGAAATTCAAGCCACACATGCAAAATGCTGGTGGAACACAGCAGCCCAGGCAGATTTCCTCATGTTTGCCCTATCGATGTTGCCTGGCCTGCTGCATTCCACCAGCATCTTGTGTGTGTTGTTTACAAGGATGTTGCCTGGATTGGGGAGCTGCCTTATGAGAACAGGTTGAGTGAACTTGGCCTTTTCTCCTTGGAACGACAGAGGATGAGAGTTGACCTGATAGAGATGTATAAGATGATGAGAGGCATTGATCGTGTGGATAGTCAGAGGCTTTTTCCCAGGGCTGGAACGGCTAGCATGAGAGGGCACAGTTTTAAGGTGCTTGGAAGTAGGAACAGAGGAGATGTCAGGGTTAAGTTTTTTACACAGAGAGTGGTGAGTGTGTGGAATGGGCTGTCAGTGACGGTGGTGGAGGTGGATACGATAGG
This sequence comes from Hypanus sabinus, assembly GCF_030144855.1. Lineage (NCBI taxonomy): Eukaryota > Metazoa > Chordata > Chondrichthyes > Myliobatiformes > Dasyatidae > Hypanus > Hypanus sabinus. The sequence continues at coordinate 62,733,858 of NC_082728.1, forward strand.
GTCTTTTAAGAGACTCCTGGATAGGTACATGGAGCTCAGAAAAATAGAGGGCTCTGGGTAACCCAGGGTGATTTCTAAGTAAGTACATGTTCAGCACAGCATTGTGGGCCGAAGGGCCTGTATTCTGCTGTATTTCTTTTACATTTCTACGTTTTGAACTTTACCAAAAGCTTGACCAGGCCCAGCCCATGTTGACACCATAGTTGTTAAATCTTAGCAAAACCTCTACTTCTTCAGTGGGCTAAAGAAATTTGTCAACCCTCGTGCATCATACAAAGTTCCAATCTGGACGTATCACAGCTTCGTACAGCAACTGCTCTGCCTGTGACCACAAGACACGGCCTTGCCGCCATGGATTCTGTCCGTGCTTCTCACTGCCCCAGGAAAGCAAGCAGCATTACCACAGACTGGCGTTCCGTCTCTGCCCTCTCCCGTTGAGCAGCGTACACAGCACCAGGCTTAACGACAGCTAGCAGACTGAGATGGACTCTTGACCTCGTCATGAACTTGTGCTTTATCGGTATCTGTATTCCTTTCCCTGGAGCTTGCGCACTGCATTTTGCTTCTGTATTTTTTTACCTTTTGCTACCTCAATGCAATCTGACCTGTATGAACAGCATGCAAGACAATATACTTCAGGACATGTAGCAATAATAAACCTATTCCATTGCTCCTCACTCAGGACTGGGATGAATGTGCACCTCTTACTCGCTGGGCTTTAATATGTGGTATGGTAGCACAGCAGCTGGATGTTGTATGGTGTCAGTGATCAGGTTCCCACTGCTGTCTGTCAGGTCTCCTGTGATCACCTGGCTTTCTTCCTGCTACTCCATTTTCCTACACATTTCAAAGGTTTGCTTTGGGGTAGGTGAGAGGTGGGAACGCTTTGTTGGCATCAGGAGTGTGCGGGCTGCCCCCAGCAGGAATGTCTTGGTCTTTGACTCAAATAGCACATTTCACTGTATGTTTCATGTTTCGATGTACATGTGACAAATAAAGTCAATCTTTATCCTTGTGTGATATTTACCAAATTGGTTCTTGCATCCTTTCTCCCCTGCCCTAAATGAAACTTCTCTGGGAAACTGAATGGGCCAGACCCTCATGCCCCACCACAGCAGCACATCCTCATTCTTATCCATGGTGCACTTACACAAGGTCTCGGCATCGTCCACCATCACCATCCAGGGAGCTGAGTACTGAGCAAGTCCATACAACAGTAACTGTGAACAGCATCACTGAATGACAAGCTGCAAATGCAGACATAAATAAATAGTAACAAATAACAAACAAACAAGATAAAGAGTCCTTAATGAGTGTAATTATCCTCTTTTGTTCAACAGTCTGATGGTTGAGGGGTATTCCTTCCAGATGAGGCAAAGATTCAGCTGCAGCCCCTGCAGACTGGTGCACAGATCAATTCATTGCTCAGAGTGTGCCCTCCTCTGCAGTGCTGAGACTAAATGAAGACTATCTATCAGAATGCTTGTGCTCTGCCCACAACAGCAACCTTCAGCTTCCAGTTGCACATCAACTGACTCTCCTTCCCAATCTCACGCCAGCCTGTCTGTCCACTGCCTTCTCCACTGCTGCAATGGGGCGAAACACTGAGAACGACATCTCATCACCCCCTCAGGAAGGTTCCAACTCACTGTTACAAGCGATGAATCCTCCGAAGGACCCCCTCCATTTGTTCACCTTATAGAAACTCACCACTCTCCCCCACCTAGTTCCAACAGCCCGTCAGCGCTCCCTTAACTGGTTCCTATAACCTAAACGTTCCCTCCCCCTCATTTCTATAAATCGCCTTTCCTTCCCTCGACATTCTCAATCCTGTTGCACGAGCAACCATTCCTTTGTCTCAGATGTTAGATCTGTTGAGCACTAACAGCCCCTTGTGGAATTCAGACTGTTCATGTATCTATCGTACACCCAGTACCTCCCACATTCCCCTGGGGAATTTTAACTAATGCAAGGATACCACGGGATCCACAGCGAATAACGTTCCCAGACAATGTGCAGTTGCCCCCTCATCAGGGCAGAGACAGTGCAGGGTTAGATTCAGGGTTGGATCTTTACTCTAAGATTCCTCAGTATCTCTGCTTTATTCTATATGTCCCATGCTGTCCCTGTCCCCGGGAGTAGGTGAAAGAACAGTGTATTCTGTATCTAACCGATGCTGTCCCTGTCCCCGGGAGTAGGTGAAAGAACAGTGTATTCTGTATCTAACTGATACTGTCCATGTCCCGGGGAGTGTGTGAGGGAACAGTGTATTCTGTATCTAACCGATACTGTCCTTGTCCCGGGGAGTGTGTGAGGGAACAGTGTATTCTGTATCTAACCGATACTGTCCGTGTCCCGGGGAGTGTGTGAGGGAACAGTGTATTCTGTATCTAACCGATACTGCCCGTGTCCCGGGGAGTGTGTGAGGGAACAGTGTATTCTGTATCTAACCGATACTGTCCGTGTCCCAGGGAGTGTGTGAGGGAACAGTGTATTCTGTATCTAACCGATACTGTCCGTGTCCCGGGGAGTGTGTGAGGGAACAGTGTTTTCTGTATCTAACCGATACTGTCCGTGTCCCAGGGAGTGTGTGAGGGAACAGTGTATTCTGTATCTAACCGATACTGTCCGTGTCCCAGGGAGTGTGTGAGGGAACAGTGTATTCTGTATCTAACCGATACTGCCCGTGTCCCGGGGAGTGTGTGAGGGAACAGTGTATTCTGTATCTAACCGATGCTGTCCGTGTCCCGGGGAGTGTGTGAAGGAACAGTGTATTCTGTATCGAACCGATACTGTCCGTGTCCCGGGGAGTGTGTGAAGGAACAGTGTATTCTGTATCTAACTGATACTGTCCGTGTCCCGGGGAGTGTGTGAGGGAACAGTGTATTCTGTATCTAACTGATACTGTCCGTGTCCCGGGGAGTGTGTGAGGGAACAGTGTATTCTGTATCTAACTGATACTGTCCGTGTCCCGGGGAGTGTGTGAGGGAACAGTGTATTCTGTATCTAACTGATACTGTCCGTGTCCCGGGGAGTGTGTGAGGGAACAGTGTATTCTGTATCTAACAGATACTGCCCGTGTCCCCGGGAGTGTGTGAGGGAACAATGTATTCTGTATCTAACCGATGCTACCCGTGTCCCGGGGAGTGTGTGAAGGAGCAGTGTATTCTGTATCTAACCGATACTGTCCGTGTCCCGGGGAGTGTGTGAGGGAACAGTGTATTCTGTATCTAACCGATACTGTCCGTGTCCCGGGGAGTGTGTGAGGGAACAGTGTATTCTGTATCTAACCGATATTGTCCGTGTCCCGGGGAGTGTGTGAAGGAACAGTGTATTCTGTATCTAACCGATACTGTCCGTGTCCCGGGGAGTGTGTGAAGGAACAGTGTATTCTGTATCTAACTGATACTGTCCGTGTCCCGGGGAGTGTGTGAGGGAACAGTGTATTCTGTATCTAACCGATACTGTCCGTGTCCCGGGGAGGGTGTGAAGGAACAGTGTATTCTGTATCTAACCGATGCTGTCCGTGTCCCGGGGAGTGTGTGAAGGAACAGTGTATTCTGTATCTAACCGATACTGTCCGTGTCCCGGGGAGAGTGTAAGGGAACAGTGTATTCTGTATCTAACCGATACTGTCCATGTCCCGGGGAGGGTGTGAAGGAACAGTGTATTCTGTATCTAACCGATACTGTCCGTGTCCCGGGGAGGGTGTGAAGGAACAGTGTATTCTGTATCTAACCGATGCTGTCCGTGTCCCGGGGAGTGTGTGAAGGAACAGTGTATTCTGTATCTAACCGATACTGTCTGTGTCCCGGGGAGTGTGTGAGGGAACAGTGTATTCTGTATCTTACCGATGCTGTCCATGTCTCGGGGAGTGTGTGAGGGAACAGTGTATTCTTTATCTAACCGATACTGTCCGTGTCCCGGGGAGTGTGTGAGGGAACAGTGTATTCTTTATCTAACCGATACTGTCCGTGTCCCAGGGAGTGTGTGAGGGAACAGTGTATTCTGTATCTAACCGATGCTGTCCGTGTCCCGGGGAGTGTGTGAGGGAACAGTGTATTCTGTATCTAACCGATACTGTCCGTGTCCCAGGGAGTGTGTGAGGGAACAGTGTATTCTGTATCTAACCGATGCTGTCCGTGTCCCGGGGAGAGTGTGTGGGAACAGTGTATTCTGTATCTAACCGATACTGTCCGTGTCCCAGGGAGTGTGTGAGGGAACAGTGTATTCTGTATCTAACCGATACTGTCCGTGTCCCAGGGAGTGTGTGAGGGAACAGTGTATTCTGTATCTAACCGATACTGCCCGTGTCCCGGGGAGTGTGTGAGGGAACAGTGTATTCTGTATCTGACCGATACTGACCGTGTCCCGGGGAGTGTGTGAGGGAACAGTGTATTCTGTATCTAACTGATGCTGTCCGTGTCCCGGGGAGTGTGTGAGGGAACAATGTATTCTGTATCTAACCGATGCTACCCGTGTCCCGGGGAGTGTGTGAAGGAACAGTGTTTTCTGTATCTAACCGATACTGTCCGTGTCCCGGGGAGTGTGTGAGGGAACAGTGTATTCTGTATCTAACCGATACTGTCCGTGTCCCGGGGAGTGTGTGAGGGAACAGTGTATTCTGTATCTAACCGATATTGTCCGTGTCCCGGGGAGTGTGTGAAGGAACAGTGTATTCTGTATCTAACCGATACTGTCCGTGTCCCGGGGAGTGTGTGAAGGAACAGTGTATTCTGTATCTAACTGATACTGTCCGTGTCCCGGGGAGTGTGTGAGGGAACAGTGTATTCTGTATCTAACCGATACTGTCCGTGTCCCGGGGAGTGTGTGAAGGAACAGTGTATTCTGTATCTAACCGATACTGTCCGTGTCCCGGGGAGAGTGTAAGGGAACAGTGTATTCTGTATCTAACCGATACTGTCCATGTCCCGGGGAGGGTGTGAAGGAACAGTGTATTCTGTATCTAACCGATACTGTCCGTGTCCCGGGGAGGGTGTGAAGGAACAGTGTATTCTGTATCTAACCGATGCTGTCCGTGTCCCGGGGAGTGTGTGAAGGAACAGTGTATTCTGTATCTAACCGATACTGTCTGTGTCCCGGGGAGTGTGTGAGGGAACAGTGTATTCTGTATCTTACCGATGCTGTCCATGTCTCGGGGAGTGTGTGAGGGAACAGTGTATTCTTTATCTAACCGATACTGTCCGTGTCCCGGGGAGTGTGTGAGGGAACAGTGTATTCTTTATCTAACCGATACTGTCCGTGTCCCAGGGAGTGTGTGAGGGAACAGTGTATTCTGTATCTAACCGATGCTGTCCGTGTCCCGGGGAGTGTGTGAGGGAACAGTGTATTCTGTATCTAACCGATACTGTCCGTGTCCCGGGGAGTGTGTGAGGGAACAGTGTATTCTGTATCTAACCGATACTGTCCGTGTCCCAGGGAGTGTGTGAGGGAACAGTGTATTCTGTATCTAACCGATGCTGTCCGTGTCCCGGGGAGAGTGTGTGGGAACAGTGTATTCTGTATCTAACCGATACTGTCCGTGTCCCAGGGAGTGTGTGAGGGAACAGTGTATTCTGTATCTAACCGATACTGTCCGTGTCCCGGGGAGTGTGTGAGGGAACAGTGTATTCTTTATCTAACCGATACTGTCCGTGTCCCAGGGAGTGTGTGAGGGAACAGTGTATTCTGTATCTAACCGATACTGCCCGTGTCCCGGGGAGTGTGTGAGGGAACAGTGTATTCTGTATCTGACCGATACTGTCCGTGTCCCGGGGAGTGTGTGAGGGAACAGTGTATTCTGTATCTAACTGATGCTGCCCGTGTCCCGGGGAGTGTGTGAGGGAACAGTGTATTCTGTATCTAACCGATACTGACCGTGTCCCGGGGAGTGTGTGAAGGAACAGTGTATTCTGTATCTAACTGATGCTGTCCGTGTCCCGGGGAGTGTGTGAGGGAACAATGTATTCTGTATCTAACCGATGCTACCCGTGTCCCGGGGAGTGTGTGAAGGAACAGTGTTTTCTGTATCTAACCGATACTGTCCGTGTCCCGGGGAGTGTGTGAGGGAACAGTGTATTCTGTATCTAACCGATACTGTCCGTGTCCCGGGGAGTGTGTGAGGGAACAGTGTATTCTGTATCTAACCGATGCTGTCCGTGTCCCGGGGAGTGTGTGAAGGAACAGTGTATTCTGTATCTAACCGATACTGTCCGTGTCCCGGGGAGAGTGTAAGGGAACAGTGTATTCTGTATCTAACCGATACTGTCCGTGTCCCGGGGAGTGTGAGAAGGAACAGTGTATTCTGTATCTAACCGATGCTGTCCGTGTCCCTGGGAGTGTGTGAAGGAACAGTGTATTCTGTATCTAACCGATGCTGTCCGTGTCCCGGGGAGTGTGTGAAGGAACAGTGTATTCTGTATCTAACCGATACTGTCCGTGTCCCGGGGAGAGTGTAAGGGAACAGTGTATTCTGTATCTAACCGATACTGTCCGTGTCCCGGGGAGTGTGTGAAGGAACAGTGTATTCTGTATCTTACCGATGCTGTCCATGTCTCGGGGAGTGTGTGAGGGAACAGTGTATTCTTTATCTAACCGATACTGTCCGTGTCCCGGGGAGTGTGTGAGGGAACAGTGTATTCTGTATCTAACCGATACTGTCCGTGTCCCGGGGAGTGTGTGAGGGAACAGTGTATTCTTTATCTAACCGATACTGTCCGTGTCCCGGGGAGTGTGTGAGGGAACAGTGTATTCTGTATCTAACCGATACTGTCCGTGTCCCGGGGAGTGTGTGAGGGAACAGTGTATTCTTTATCTAACCGATACTGTCCGTGTCCCAGGGAGTGTGTGAGGGAACAGTGTATTCTGTATCTAACCGATGCTGTCCGTGTCCCGGGGAGTGTGTGAGGGAACAGTGTATTCTGTATCTAACCGATACTGTCCGTGTCCCGGGGAGTGTGTGAAGGAACAGTGTATTCTGTATCTAACCGATGCTGTCCGTGTCCCGGGGAGTGTGTGAGGGAACAGTGTATTCTATATCTAACCGATACTGTCCGTGTCCCGGGGAGTGTGTGAGGGAACAGTGTATTCTGTATCTAACCGATGCTGTCCGTGTCCCAGGGAGTGTGTGAAGGAACAGTGTATTCTGTATCTAACCGATACTGTCCGTGTCCCGGGGAGTGTGTGAAGGAACAGTGTATTCTGTATCTAACCGATACTGTCCGTGTCCCGGGGAGTGTGTGAGGGAACAGTGTATTCTGTATCTAACCGATACTGTCCGTGTCCCGGGGAGTGTGTGAAGGAACAGTGTATTCTGTATCTAACCGATACTGTCCGTGTCCCGGGGAGTGTGTGAAGGGATCAGTGTATTCTGTATCTAACCGATACTGTCCGTGTCCCGGGGAGTGTGTGAAGGAACAGTGTATTCTGTATCTAACCGATACTGTCCGTGTCCCGGGGAGTGTGCAAAGGAACAGTGTATTCTTTATCTAACCGATACTGTCCGTGTCCCGGGGAGTGTGTGAGGGAACAGTGTATTCTGTATCTAACCGATGCTGTCCGTGTCCCGGGGAGTGTGTGAAGGAACAGTGTATTCTGTATCTAACCGATACTGTCCGTGTCCCGGGGAGTGTGTGAGGGAACAGTGTATTCTGTATCTAACCGATACTGTCCGTGTCCCGGGGAGTGTGTGAGGGAACAGTGTATTCTGTATCTAACCGATACTGTCCGTGTCCCGGGGAGTGTGTGAGGGAACAGTGTATTCTGTATCTAACCGATACTGTCCGTGTCCTGGGGAGTGTGTGAAGGAACAGTGTATTCTGTATCTAATCGATACTGTCCGTGTCCCGGGGAGTGTGTGAAGGGATCAGTGTATTCTGTATCTAACTGATGCTGTCCATGTCCCGGGGAGTGTGTGAGGGAACAGTGTATTCTGTATCTAACCGATACTGACCGTGTCCCGGGGAGTGTGTGAAGGAACAGTGTATTCTGTATCTAACCGATACTGTCCGTGTCCCGGGGAGTGTGTGAGGGAACAGTGTATTCTGTATCTAACCGATACTGTCCGTGTCCCGGGGAGTGTGTGAAGGAACAGTGTATTCTGTATCTAACCGATGCTGCCCGTGTCCCGGGGAGTGTGTGAGGGAACAGTGTATTCTGTATCTAACCGATACTGTCCGTGTCCCGGGGAGTGTGTGAAAGAACAGTGTATTCTGTATCTAACCGATACAGTTCGTGTCCCCGGGAGTGTGTGAGGGAACAGTGTATTCTGTATCTGACCGATACAGTTCGTGTCCCCGGGAGTGTGTGAGGGAACAGTGTATTCTGTATCTAACCGATGCTGTCCGTGTCCCGGGGAGTGTGTGAGGGAACAGTGTATTCTGTATCTAACCGATACTGTCCGTGTCCCGGGGAGTGTGTGAAGGAACAGTGTATTCTGTATCTAACTGATAATGTCCGTGTCCCGGGGAGTGTGTGAAGGAACAGTGTATTCTGTATCTAACCGATGCTGTCCGTGTCCCGGGGAGTGTGTGAGGGAACAATGTATTCTGTATCTAACGGATACTGTCCGTGTCCCGGGGAGTGTGTGAAGGGATCAGTGTATTCTGTATCTAACCGATAATGTCCGTGTCCCGGGGAGTGTGTGAAGGAACAGTGTATTCTGTATCTAACCGATGCTGTCCGTGTCCCGGGGAGTGTGTGAGGGAACAATGTATTCTGTATCTAACGGATACTGTCCGTGTCCCGGGGAGTGTGTGAAGGGATCAGTGTATTCTGTATCTAACCGATACTGTCCGTGTCCCCGGGAGTGTGCGAGGGAACAGTGTATTCTGTATCTAACCGATGCTGTCCGTCTCCCGGGGAGTGTTAAGGGAACAGTGTATTCTGTATCTAACCGATACTGTCCGTGTCCCGGGGAGTGTGTGAGGGAACAGTGTATTCTGTATCTGAACGATACTGTCCGTGTCCCGGGGAGTGTGTGAAGGAACAGTGTATTCTGTATCTAACCGATACTGTCCGTGTCCCGGGGAGTGTGTGAGGGAACAGTGTATTCTGTATCTAACCGATGCTGCCCGTGTCCCGGGGAGTGTGTGAGGGAACAGTGTATTCTGTATCTAACCGATACTGTCCGTGTCCCGGGGAGTGTGTGAGGGAACAGTGTATTCTGTATCTGACCGATACTGTCCGTGTCCCGGGGAGTGTGTGAAGGAACAGTGTATTCTGTATCTAACCGATACTGTCCGTGTCCCGGGGAGTGTGTGAAGGAACAGTGTATTCTGTATCTAACCGATGCTGTCCGTGTCCCGGGGAGTGTGTGAGGGAACAATGTATTCTGTATCTAACCGATGCTACCCGTGTCCCGGGGAGTGTGTGAAGGAACAGTGTATTCTGTATCTAACCGATACTGCCCGTGTCCCGGGCAGTGTGTGAAAGAACAGTGTATTCTGTATCTAACCGATGCTGTCCGTGTCACTGGGTGTGTGTGAGGGAACAGTGTATTCTGTATCTAACCGATACTGCCCGTGTCCCGGGGAGTGTGTGATGGAACAGTGTATTCTGTATCTAACCGATACTGTCCGTGTCCCGGGGAGTGTGTGATGGAACAGTGTATTCTGTATCTAACCGATACTGTCCGTGTCCCGGGGAGTGTGTGATGGAACAGTGTATTCTGTATCTAACCGATGCTGTCCGTGTCCCGGGGTGTGTGTGAGGGAACAGTGTATTCTGTATCTAACCGATACTGCCCGTGTCCCGGGGAGTGTGTGAAAGAACAGTGTATTCTGTATCTAACCGATACTGTCCGTGTCCCGGGGAGTGTGTGAAGGAACAGTGTATTCTTTATCTAACCGATGCTGTCCGTGTCCCGGGGAGTGTGTGAAGGAACAGTGTATTCAGTATCTAACGGATACTGTCCGTGTCCCGGGGAGTGTGTGAAGGAACAGTGTATTCTGTATCTAATCGATACTGTCCGTGTCCCGCGGAGTGTGTGAGGGAACAGTGTATTCTGTATCTAACCGATGCTGTCCGTGTCCCGGGGAGTGTGTGAGGGAACAGTGTATTCTGTATCTAACCGATACTGTCCGTGTCCCGGGGAGTGTGTGAAGGAACAGTGTATTCTGTATCTAACCGATACTGTCCGTGTCCCGGGGAGTGTGTGAGGGAACAGTGTATTCTGTATCTAACCGATGCTGTCCGTGTCCCAGGGAGTGTGTGAAGGAACAGTGTATTCTGTATCTAACCGATACTGCCCGTGTCCCGGGGAGTGTGTGAGGGAACAGTGTATTCTGTATCTAACCGATACTGCCCGTGTCCCGGGGAGTGTGTGAAGGAACAGTGTATTCTGTATCTAACCGATGCTGTCCGTGTCCCAGGGAGTGTGTGAAGGAACAGTGTATTCTGTATCTAACCGATACTGCCCGTGTCCCGGGGAGTGTGTGAGGGAACAGTGTATTCTGTATCTAACCGATACTGTCCGTGTCCCGGGGAATGTGTGAGGGAACAGTGTATTCTGTATCTAACGGATACTGCCCTTGTCCCGGGGAGTGTGTGAAGGAACAGTGTATTGTGTATCTAACCGATACTGTCCGTGTCCCTAGGAGTGTGTGAAGGAACAGTGTATTCTGTATCTAACCGATAAAGTTCGTGTACCCGGGAGTGTGTGAGGGAACAGTGTATTCTGTATCTAACCGATACTGTCCGTGTCCCGGGGAGTGTGTGAGGGAACAGTCTATTCTGTATCTAACCGATACTGTCCGTGTCCCGGGGAGTGTGTGAGGGAACAGTGTATTCTGTATCTAACCGATACTGTCCGTGTCCCGGGGAGTGTGTGAAGGAACAGTGTATTCTGTATCTAACCGATACTGTCCGTGTCCCGGGGAGTGTGTGAGGGAACAGTGTATTCTGTATCTAACCGATACTGTCCCTGTCCCGGGGAGTGTGTGAAGGAACAGTGTATTCTGTATCTAACCGATAAAGTTCGTGTACCCGGGAGTGTGTGAGGGAACAGTGTATTCTGTATCTAACCGATACTGTCCGTGTCCCGGGGAGTGTGTGAAGGAGCAGTGTATTCTGTATCTAACTGATGCTGTCCGTGTTCCGGGGAGAGTGTCAGGGAACAGTGTATTCTATATCTAACCTATACTGTCCGTGTCCCGGGGAGGGTGTGAAGGAACAGTGTATTGTGTATCTAACCGATACTGTCCGTGTCCCGGGGAGTGTGTGAGGGAACAGTGTATTGTGTATCTAACCGATACTGTCCGTGTCCCGGGGAGGGTGTGAAGGAACAGTGTATTCTGTATCTAACCGATACTGCCCGTGTCCCGGGGAGTGTGTGAGGGAACAGTGTATTCTGTATCTAATCGATACTGTCCGTGTCCCGGGGAGTGTGTGAGGGAACAGTGTATTCTGTATCTAACGGATACTGTCCGTGTCCCGGGGAGTGTGTGAGGGAACAGTGTATTCTGTATCTAACCGATGCTGTCCGTGTCCCCGGGAGTGTGTGAGGGAACAGTGTATTCTTTATCTAACCGATACTGTCCGTGTCCCGGGGAGTGTGTGAAGGAACAGTGTATTCTGTATCTAACGGATACTGCCCGTGTCCCGGGGAGTGTGTGAGGGAACAGTGTATTGTGTATCTAACCGATGCTGTCCGTGTCCCAGGGAGAGTGTAAGGGAACAGTGTATTCTGTATCTAACCTATACTGTCCATGTCCCGGGGAGTGTGTGAAGGAACAGTGTATTCTGTATCTAACCGATACTGTCCGTGTCCCGGGGAGTGTGTGAAGGAACAGTGTATTCTGTATCTAACCGATACTGTCCGTGTCCCGGGGAGTGTGTCAGGGAACAGTGTATTCTGTATCTAACCGATGCTGTCCGTGTCCCGGGGAGTGTGTGAAGGAACAGTGTATTCTGTATCTAACCGATACTGTCCGTGTCCCGGGGAGTGTGTCAGGGAACAGTGTATTCTGTATCTAACCGATGCTGTCCGTGTCCCCGGGAGTGTGTGAAGGAACAGTGTATTCTGTATCTAACTGATACTGTCCGTGTCCCGGGGAGTGTGTGAGGGAATAGTGTATTCTGTATCTAACCGATATTGTCCGTGTCCCGGGGAGTGTGTGAGGGAACAGTGTATTCTGTATCTGACCCATGCTGTCCGTGTCCCTGGGAGTGTGTGAGGGAACAATGTATTCTGTATCTAATCGATACTGTCCGTGTCCCTGGGAGTGTGGGAGGGAACAGTGTATTCTTTATCTAACCGATGCTACCCGTGTCCCGGGGAGTGTGTGAGGGAACAGTGTATTCTGTATCTAACCGATACTGTCCGTGTCCCGGGGAGTGTGTGAAAGAACAGTGTATTCTGTATCTAACCGATACTGTCCGTGTCCCATGGAGTGTGGGAGGGAACAGTGTATTCTGTATCTAACCGATACTGTCCGTGTCCCGGGGAGAGTGTGAGGGAACAGTGTATTCTGTATCTAACCGATACTGTCCGTGTCCCGGGGAGAGTGTGAGGGAACAGTGTATTCTGTATCTAACCGATACTGTCCGTGTCCCGGGGAGTGTGGGAGGGAACAGTGTATTCTGTATCTAACCGATACTGTCCGTGTCCCGGGGAGAGTGTGAGGGAACAGTGTATTCTGTATCTAACCGATACTGTCCGTGTCCCGGGGAGTGTGTGAAGGAACAGTGTATTCTGTATCTAACCGATACTGTCCGTGTCCCGGGGAGTGTGTGAAGGAGCAGTGTATTCTGTACCTTACCGATGCTGTCCGTGTCCCGGGGTGTGTGGGAGGGAACAGTGTATTCTGTATCTATCCGATGCTGTCCGTGTCCCGGGGAATGTGTGAGGGAACAGTGTATTCTGTATCTATCCGATGCTGTCCGTGTCCCTGGGAGTGTGTGAAGGAACAGTGTATTCTGTATCTAACCGATACTGTCCGTGTCCCGGGGAGTGTGTGAGGGAACAGTGTATTCTGTATCTGACCGATACTGTCCGTGTCCCGGGGAGTGTGTGAGGGAACAGTGTATTCTGTATCTAACCGATACTGTCCGTGTCCCGGGGAGAGTGTAAGGGAACAGTGTATTCTGTATCTAACCGATACTGTCCGTGTCCCGGGGAGTGTGTGAGGGAACAATGTATTCTGTATCTAACCGATGCTGCCCGTGTCCCGGGGAGTGTGTGAGGGAACAGTGTATTCTTTATCTAACCGATACTGTCCGTGTCCCGGGGAATGTGTGAGGGAACAGTGCATTCTGTATCTAACGGATACTGCCCTTGTCCCGGGGAGTGTGTGAAGGAACAGTGTATTGTGTATCTAACCTATGCTGTCCGTGTCCCGGGGAGTGTGTGAGGGAACAGTGTATTCTGTATCTAACCGATACTGTCCGTGTCCCGGGGAGTGTGTAAGGGAACAGTGTATTCTGTATCTAATCGATACTGTCCGTGTCCCGGGGAGTGTGTGAAGGAACAGTGTATTCTGTATCTAACCGATAAAGTTCGTGTACCAGGAGTGTGTGAAGGAACAGTGTATTCTGTATCTAACCGATGCTGTCCGTGTCCCGGGGAGTGTGTGAGGGAACAGTGTATTCTGTATCTAACCGATGCTGCCCGTGTCCCGGGGAGTGTGTGAGGGAACAGTGTATTCTGTATCTAATCGATACTGTCCGTGTCCCCGGGAGTGTGTGAGGGAACAGTGTATTGTGTATCTAACCTATGCTGTCCGTGTCCCAGGGAGTGTGTGAGGGAACAGTGTATTCTGTATCTAATCGATACTGTCCGTGTCCCCGGGAGTGTGTGAGGGAACAGTGTATTGTGTATCTAACCGATACTGTCCGTGTCCCGGGGAGTGTGTGAGGGAACAGTGTATTCTGTATCTAACCGATACTGCCCTTGTCCCGGGGAGAGTGTAAGGGATCAGTGTATTCTGTATCTAACCGATGCTGTCCGTGTTTCGGGGAGTGTGTGAGGGAACAGTGTTTTCTGTATCTAACCGATACTGCCCGTGTCCCCGGGAGTGTCTGAAGGAACAGTGTATTCTGTATCTAACGGATACTGTCCGTGTCCCGGGGAGTGTGTGAAGGAACAGTGTATTCTGTATCTAACCGATGCTGTCCGTGTCCCGGGGAGTGTGTGAAGGAACAGTGTATTCTGTATCTAACCGATACTGTCCGTATCCCGGGGAGTGTGTGAAGGAACAGTGTATTCTGTATCTAACCGATACTGTCTGTGTCCCCGGGAGAAGGTGAAGGAACAGTGTATTCTGTATCTAACCGATACTGACCGTGTCCCGGGGAGTGTGTGAAGGAACAGTGTATTCTGTATCTAACCGATACTGTCCGTGTCCCCGGGAGTGTGTGAGGGAACAGTGTATTCTGTATCTAACCGATGCTGTCCGTGTCCCCGGGAGTGTGTGAGGGAACAGTGTATTCTGTATCTAACCGATGCTGTCCGTGTCCCCGGGAGTGTGTGAGGGAACAGTGTATTCTGTATCTAATCGATACTGTCCGTGTCCCGGGGAGTGTGTGAGGGAACAGTGTATTCTGTATCTAATCGATACTGTCCGTGTCCCGGGGAGTGTGTGAAGGGATCAGTGTATTCTGTATCTAACCGATGCTGTCCGTGTCCCGGGGAGTGTGTGAGGGAACAGTGTATTCTGTATCTAACCGATACTGTCCGTGTCCCGGGGAGTGTGTGAAGGGATCAGTGTATTCTGTATCTAACCGATACTGTCCGTGTCCCGGGGATTGTGTGAAGGAACAGTGTATTCTGTATCTAACCGATACTGTCCGTGTCCCGGGGAGAGTGTGAGGGAACAGTGTATTCTGTATCTAACCGATGCTGCCCGTGTCCCGGGGAGTGTGTGAAGGAACAGTGTATTCTGTATCTAACCGATACTGCCCGTGTCCCGGGGAGTGTGTGAGGGAACAGTGTATTCTGTATCTAACCGATACTGTCCGTGTCCCGGGGAATGTGTGAGGGAACAGTGTATTCTGTATCTAACGGATACTGCCCTTGTCCCGGGGAGTGTGTGAAGGAACAGTGTATTGTGTATCTAACCGATACTGTCCGTGTCCCTAGGAGTGTGTGAAGGAACAGTGTATTCTGTATCTAACCGATAAAGTTCGTGTACCCGGGAGTGTGTGAGGGAACAGTGTATTCTGTATCTAACCGATACTGTCCGTGTCCCGGGGAGTGTGTGAGGGAACAGTCTATTCTGTATCTAACCGATACTGTCCGTGTCCCGGGGAGTGTGTGAGGGAACAGTGTATTCTGTATCTAACCGATACTGTCCGTGTCCCGGGGAGTGTGTGAAGGAACAGTGTATTCTGTATCTAACCGATACTGTCCGTGTCCCGGGGAGTGTGTGAGGGAACAGTGTATTCTGTATCTAACCGATACTGTCCCTGTCCCGGGGAGTGTGTGAAGGAACAGTGTATTCTGTATCTAACCGATAAAGTTCGTGTACCCGGGAGTGTGTGAGGGAACAGTGTATTCTGTATCTAACCGATACTGTCCGTGTCCCGGGGAGTGTGTGAAGGAGCAGTGTATTCTGTATCTAACTGATGCTGTCCGTGTTCCGGGGAGAGTGTCAGGGAACAGTGTATTCTATATCTAACCTATACTGTCCGTGTCCCGGGGAGGGTGTGAAGGAACAGTGTATTGTGTATCTAACCGATACTGTCCGTGTCCCGGGGAGTGTGTGAGGGAACAGTGTATTGTGTATCTAACCGATACTGTCCGTGTCCCGGGGAGGGTGTGAAGGAACAGTGTATTCTGTATCTAACCGATACTGCCCGTGTCCCGGGGAGTGTGTGAAGGAACAGAGTATTCTGTATCTAACCGATACTGTCCGTGTCCCGGGGAGTGTGTGAGGGAACAGTGTATTCTGTATCTAACGGATACTGTCCGTGTCCCGGGGAGTGTGTGAGGGAACAGTGTATTCTGTATCTAACCGATGCTGCCCGTGTCCCGGGGAGTGTGTGAAGGAACAGTGTATTCTGTATCTAACCGATATTGTCCGTGTCCCGGGGAGTGTGTGAGGGAACAGTGTATTCTGTATCTAACCTATGCTGCCCGTGTCCCGGGGAGTGTGTGAAGGAACAGTGTATTCTGTATCTAACCGATACTGTCCGTGTCCCGGGGAGTGTGTGAGGGAACAGTGTATTCTGTATCTAACCTATGCTGCCCGTGTCCCGGGGAGTGTGTGAAGGAACAGTGTATTCTGTATCTAACCGATACTGTCCGTGTCCCGGGGAGTGTGTGAAGGAACAGTGTATTCTGTATCTAACCGATACTGTCCGTGTCCCGGGGAGTGTGTGAAGGAGCAGTGTATTCTGTATCTAACCGATACTGTCCGTGTCCCGGGGAGTGTGTGAGGGAACAGTGTATTCTGTATCTAACCGATACTGTCCGTGTCCCGGGGAGTGTGTGAGGGAACAGTGTATTCTGTATCTAACCGATACTGTCGGTGTCCCGGGGAGTGTGTGAAGGAACAGTGTATTCTGTATCTAACCGATACTGTCCGTGTCCCGGGGAGTGTGTGAAGGAACAGTGTATTCTGTATCTAACCGATATTGTCCGTGTCCCGGGGAGTGTGTGAGGGAACAGTGTATTCTGTATCTAACCGATACTGTCCGTGTCCCGGGGAGTGTGTGAGGGAACAGTGTATTCTGTATCTAACCGATACTGTCCGTGTCCCGGGGAGTGTGTGAGGGAACAGTGTATTCTGTATCTAACGGATACTGTCCGTGTCCCGGGGAGTGTGTGAGGGAACAGTGTATTCTTTATCTAACCGATACTGTCCGTGTCCCGGGGAGTGTGTGAGGGAACAGTGTATTCTGTATCTAACCGATACTGTCCGTGTCCCGGGGAGTGTGTGAAGGAACAGTGTATTCTGTATCTAACCGATACTGTCCGTGTCCCGGGGAGTGTGTGAAGGAGCAGTGTATTCTGTATCTAACCGATACTGTCCGTGTCCCGGGGAGTGTGTGAGGGAACAGTGTATTCTGTATCTAACCGATACTGTCCGTGTCCCGGGGAGTGTGTGAGGGAACAGTGTATTCTGTATCTAACCGATACTGTCGGTGTCCCGGGGAGTGTGTGAAGGAACAGTGTATTCTGTATCTAACCGATACTGTCCGTGTCCCGGGGAGTGTGTGAAGGAACAGTGTATTCTGTATCTAACCGATACTGTCGGTGTCCCGGGGAGTGTGTGAAGGAACAGTGTATTCTGTATCTAACCGATATTGTCCGTGTCCCGGGGAGTGTGTGAGGGAACAGTGTATTCTGTATCTAACCGATACTGTCCGTGTCCCGGGGAGTGTGTGAAGGAACAGTGTATTCTGTATCTAACCTATGCTGCCCGTGTCCCGGGGAGGGTGTGAGGGAACAGTGTATTCTGTATCTAACCGATACTGTCCGTGTCCCGGGGAGTGTGTGAGGGAACAGTGTATTCTGTATCTAACCGATACTGTCCGTGTCCCGGGGAGTGTGTGAGGGAACATTGTATTCTGTATCTAACCGATACTGTCCATGTCCCGGGGAGTGTGTGAATGAACAGTGTATTGTGTATCTAACCGATACTGTCCGTGTCCCTAGGAGTGTGTGAAGGAACAGTGTATTCTGTATCTAACCGATGCTGCCCGTGTCCCGGGGAGTGTGTGAAGGAACAGTGTATTCTGTATCTAACCGATAAAGTTCGTGTACCCGGGAGTGTGTGAGGGAACAGTGTATTCTGTATCTAACCGATACTGTCCGTGTCCCGGGGAGTGTGTGAGGGAACAGTGTATTCTGTATCTAAACGATACTGTCCGTGTCCCGGGGAGTGTGTGAGGGAACAGTGTATTCTGTATCTAACCGATACTGTCCGTGTCCCGGGGAGTGTGTGAAGGAACAGTGTATTCTGTATCTAACCGATACTGTCCGTGTCCCGGGGAGTGTGTGAGGGAACAGTGTATTCTGTATCTAACCGATACTGTCCCTGTCCCGGGGAGTGTGTGAAGGAACAGTGTATTCTGTATCTAACCGATAAAGTTCGTGTACCCGGGAGTGTGTGAGGGAACAGTGTATTCTGTATCTAACCGATACTGTCCGTGTCCCGGGGAGTGTGTGAAGGAGCAGTGTATTCTGTATCTAACTGATGCTGTCCGTGTTCCGGGGTGAGTGTCAGGGAACAGTGTATTCTATATCTAACCTATACTGCCCGTGTCCCGGGGAGTGTGTGAAAGAACAGTGTATTCTGTATCTAACCGATGCTGTCCGTGTCCCGGGGAGTGTGTGAAGGAACAGTGTATTCTGTATCTAACCGATACTGCCCGTGTCCCGGGGAGTGTGTGAAGGAACAGTGTATTCTGTATCTAACCGATACTGCCCGTGTCCCGGGGAGTGTGTGAAAGAACAGTGTATTCTGTATCTAACCGATGCTGTCCGTGTCCCGGGGAGTGTGTGAAGGAACAGTGTATTCTGTATCTAACCGATACTGCCCGTGTCCCGGGGAGTGTGTGAAGGAACAGTGTATTCTGTATCTAACCGATACTGCCCGTGTCCCGGGGAGTGTGTGAAAGAACAGTGTATTCTGTATCTAACGGATACTGTCCATGTCCCGGGGAGTGTGTGAGGGAACAGTGTATTCTGTATCTAGCCGATACTGTCCGTGTCCCGGGGAGTGTGTGAAAGAACAGTGTATTCTGTATCTAACCGATACTGTCCGTGTCCCGGGGAGTGTGTGAGGGAACAGTGTATTCTGTATCTAACTGATGCTGTCCGTGTTCCGGGGTGAGTGTCAGGGAACAGTGTATTCTGTATCTAACCGATACTGTCCATGTCCCGGGGAGTGTGTGAAAGAACAGTGTATTCTGTATCTAACCGATGCTGTCCGTGTCCCGGGGAGTGTGTGAAGGAACAGTGTATTCTGTATCTAACCGATGCTGTCCGTGTCCCGGGGAGGGTGTGAAGGAACAGTGTATTCTGTATCTAACCGATACTGTCCGTGTCCCGGGGAGGGTGTGAAGGAACAGTGTATTGTGTATCTAACCGATACTGTCCGTGTCCCGGGGAGGGTGTGAAGGAACAGTGTATTCTGTATCTAACCGATACTGCCCGTGTCCCGGGGAGTGTGTGAAGGAACAGAGTATTCTGTATCTAACCGATACTGTCCGTGTCCCGGGGAGTGTGTGAGGGAACAGTGTATTCTTTATCTATCCGATGCTGTCCGTGTCCCAGGGAGTGTGTGAGGGAACAGTGTATTCTGTATCTAACCGATACTGTCCGTGTCCCGGGGAGTGTGTGAGGGAACAGTGTATTCTGTATCTAACCGATACTGTCCGTGTCCCGGGGAGTGTGTGAGGGAACAGTGTATTCTGTATCTAACCGATACTGTCGGTGTCCCGGGGAGTGTGTGAAGGAACAGTGTATTCTGTATCTAACCGATACTGCCCGTGTCCCGGGGAGTGTGTGAAGGGATCAGTGTATTCTGTATCTAACCGATGCTGTCCGTGTCCCGGGGAGTGTGTGAGGGAACAGTGTATTCTGTATCTAACCGATACTGTCCGTGTCCCGGGGAGTGTGTGAAGGAACAGTGTATTCTGTATCTAACGGATACTGTCCGTGTCCCGGGGAGTGTGTGAGGGAACAGTGTATTCTGTATCTAATCGATGCTGTCCGTGTCCCGGGGAGTGTGTGAAGGAACAGTGTATTCTGTATCTAACCGATACTGTCCGTGTGCCGGGGAGTGTGTGAAGGAACAGTGTATTCTGTATCTAACGGATACTGTCCGTGTCCCGGGGAGTGTGTGAGGGAACAGTGTATTCTGTATCTAATCGATGCTGTCCGTGTCCCGGGGAGTGTGTGAAGGAACAGTGTATTCTGTATCTAACCGATACTGTCCGTGTGCCGGGGAGTGTGTGAAGGAGCAGTGTATTCTGTATCTAACCGATACTGTCCGTGTCCCGGGGCGTGTGTGAAGGAACAGTGTATTCTGTATCTAACCGATATTGTCCGTGTCCCGGGGAGTGTGTGAAGGAACTGTGTATTCTGTATCTAACCGATACTGTCCATGTCCCGGGGAGAGTGTGAGGGAACAGTGTATTCTGTATCTAACCGATACTGTCCGTGTCCCGGGGAGTGTGTGAAGGAGCAGTGTATTCTGTACCTTACCGATGCTGTCCGTGTCCCGGGGTGTGTGGGAGGGAACAGTGTATTCTGTATCTAACCGATACTGCCCGTGTCCCGGGGAGTGTGTGAAAGAACAGTGTATTCTGTATCTAACCGATACTGTCCGTGTCCCGGGGAGTGTGTGAAGGAGCAGTGTATTCTGTATCTAATCGATGCTGCCCGTGTCCCGGGGAGTGTGTGAGGGAACAGTGTATTCTTTATCTAACCGATACTGTCCGTGTCCCGGGGAATGTGTGAGGGAACAGTGCATTCTGTATCTAACGGATACTGCCCTTGTCCCGGGGAGTGTGTGAAGGAACAGTGTATTGTGTATCTAACCGATACTGTCCATGTCCCGGGGAGTGTGTGAAGGAACAGTGTATTCTGTATCTAACCGATGCTGTCCGTGTCCCGGGGAGTGTGTGAGGGAACAGTGTATTCTGTATCTAACCGATACTGTCCGTGTCCCGGGGAGTGTGTGAAGGAACAGTGTATTCTGTATCTAACCGATAAAGTTCGTGTACCAGGAGTGTGTGAGGGAACGGTGTATTCTGTATCTAACCGATGCTGTCCGTGTCCCGGGGAGTGTGTGAGGGAACAGTGTATTCTGTATCTAACCGATGCTGTCCGTGTCCCCGGGAGTGTGTGAGGGAACAGTGTATTGTGTATCTAACCGATACTGTCCGTGTCCCGGGGAGTGTGTGAGGGAACAGTGTATTCTGTATCTAACCGATACTGCCCTTGTCCCGGGGAGAGTGTAAGGGATCAGTGTATTCTGTATCTAACCGATGCTGTCCGTGTTTCGGGGAGTGTGTGAGGGAACAGTGTTTTCTGTATCTAACCGATACTGCCCGTGTCCCCGGGAGTGTCTGAAGGAACAGTGTATTCTGTATCTAACGGATACTGTCCGTGTCCCGGGGAGTGTGTGAAGGAACAGTGTATTCTGTATCTAACCGATGCTGTCCGTGTCCCGGGGAGTGTGTGAAGGAATAGTGTATTCTGTATCTAACCGATACTGTCCGTATCCCGGGGAGTGTGTGAAGGAACAGTGTATTCTGTATCTAACCGATACTGTCTGTGTCCCCGGGAGAAGGTGAAGGAACAGTGTATTCTGTATCTAACCGATACTGACCGTGTCCCGGGGAGTGTGTGAAGGAACAGTGTATTCTGTATCTAACCGATACTGTCCGTGTCCCCGGGAGTGTGTGAGGGAACAGTGTATTCTGTATCTAACCGATGCTGTCCGTGTCGCGGGGAGTGTGTGAAGGAACAGTGTATTCTGTATCTAATCGATACTGTCCGTGTCCCGGGGAATGTGTGAGGGAACAGTGTATTCTGTATCTAACCGATGCTGTCCGTGTCCCCGGGAGTGTGTGAGGGAACAGTGTATTCTGTATCTAACCGATGCTGTCCGTGTCCCCGGGAGTGTGTGAGGGAACAGTGTATTCTGTATCTAATCGATACTGTCCGTGTCCCGGGGAGTGTGTGAGGGAACAGTGTATTCTGTATCTAATCGATACTGTCCGTGTCCCGGGGAGTGTGTGAAGGGATCAGTGTATTCTGTATCTAACCGATGCTGTCCGTGTCCCGGGGAGTGTGTGAAGGAATAGTGTATTCTGTATCTAACCGATACTGTCCGTATCCCGGGGAGTGTGTGAAGGAACAGTGTATTCTGTATCTAACCGATACTGTCCGTGTCCCCGGGAGTGTGTGAGGGAACAGTGTATTCTGTATCTAACCGATACTGTCCAAGTCCAGGGGAGTGTGTGAAGGAACAGTGTATTCTGTATCTAACCGATACTGTCCAAGTCCAGGGGAGTGTGTGAAGGAACAGTGTATTCTGTATCTAACCGATACTGTCCGTGTCCCGGGGAGTGTGTGAGGGAACAGTGTATTCTGTATCTAACCGATACTGCCCGTGTCCCGGGGAGCGTGTGAGGGAACAGTGTATTCTGTATCTAACCGATACTGTCCGTGTCCCGGGGAGTGTGTGAGGGAACAGTGTATTCTGTATCTAACCGATGATGCCCGTGTGCCGGGGAGCGTGTGAGAGGGAACAGTGTATTCTGTATCTAACCGATACTGCCCGTGTCCCAGGGAGTGTGTGAAGGAACAGTGTATTCTGTATCTAACCGATACTGCCCGTGTCCCGGGGAGGGTGTGAGGGAACAGTGTATTCTGTATCTAACCGATGCTACCCGTGTCCAGGGGAGTGTGTGAAGGAACAGTGTATTCTTTATCTAACCGATACTGTCCGTGTCCCGGGGAGTGTGTGAGGGAACAGTGTATTCTGTATCTAACCGATACTGTCTGTGTCCCCGGGAGAAGGTGAAGGAACAGTGTATTCTGTATCTAACCGATACTGACCGTGTCCCGGGGAGTGTGTGAAGGAACAGTGTATTCTGTATCTAACCGATACTGTCCGTGTCCCCGGGAGTGTGTGAGGGAACAGTGTATTCTGTATCTAACCGATGCTGTCCGTGTCCCCGGGAGTGTGTGAGGGAACAGTGTATTCTGTATCTAACCGATGCTGTCCGTGTCCCCGGGAGTGTGTGAGGGAACAGTGTATTCTGTATCTAATCGATACTGTCCGTGTCCCGGGGAGTGTGTGAGGGAACAGTGTATTTTGTATCTAATCGATACTGTCCGTGTCCCGGGGAGTGTGTGAAGGGATCAGTGTATTCTGTATCTAACCGATGCTGTCCGTGTCCCTGGGAGAGTGTGAGGGAACAGTGTATTCTGTATCTAACCGATGCTGCCCGTGTCCCGGGGAGTGTGTAAGGGAACAGTGTATTCTGTATCTAAACGATACTGTCCGTGTCCCGGGGAGTGTGTGAGGGAACAGTGTATTCTGTATCTAACCGATACTGTCCGTGTCCCGGGGAGTGTGTAAGGGAACAGTGTATTCTGTATCTAACCGATACTGTCCGTGTCCCGGGGAGTGTGTGAGGGAACAGTGTATTCTGTATCTAACCGATACTGTCCGTGTCCCGGGGAGTGTGTGAGGGAACAGTGTATTCTGTATCTAACCGATACTGTCCGTGTCCCGGGGAGTGTGTGAAGGAACAGTGTATTCTGTATCTAACCGATACTGT
This sequence comes from Hypanus sabinus, assembly GCF_030144855.1. Classification (NCBI taxonomy): domain Eukaryota; kingdom Metazoa; phylum Chordata; class Chondrichthyes; order Myliobatiformes; family Dasyatidae; genus Hypanus; species Hypanus sabinus. The sequence continues at coordinate 62,757,102 of NC_082728.1, forward strand.
CCAAGTCCAGGGGAGTGTGTGAAGGAACAGTGTATTCTGTATCTAACCGATGCTGTCCGTGTCCCGGGGAGTGTGTGAAGGAACAGTGTATTCTGTATCTAACCGATACTGTCCAAGTCCAGGGGAGTGTGTGAAGGAACAGTGTATTCTGTATCTAACCGATACTGCCCGTGTCCCGGGGAGTGTGTGAGGGAACAGTGTATTCTGTATCTAACCGATACTGCCCGTGTCCCGGGGAGTGTGTGAGGGAACAGTGTATTCTGTATCTAACCGATACTGTCCGTGTCCCGGGGAGTGTGTGAGGGAACAGTGTATTCTGTATCTAAACGATACTGCCCGTGTCCCGGGGAGTGTGTAAGGGAACAGTGTATTCTGTATCTAACCGATGCTGCCCGTGTCCCGGGGAGTGTGTGAGGGAACAGTGTATTCTGTATCTAACCGATGCTGCCCGTGTCCCGGGGAGTGTGTGAGGGAACAGTGTTTTCTGTATCTAACCGATGCTGTCCGTGTCCCGGGGAGTGTGTGAAGGAACAGTGTATTCTGTATCTAACCGATACTGTCCGTGTCCCGGGGAGTGTGTGAAGGAACAGTGTATTCTGTATCTAACCGATACTGTCCGTGTCCCGGGGAGTGTGTGAAGGAACAGTGTATTCTGTACCTAACCGATACTGTCCGTGTCCCGGGGAGTGTGTGAAGGAACAGTGTTTTCTGTATCTAACCGATACTGTCCGTGTCCCGGGGAGTGTTTGAAGGAACAGTGTATTCTGTATCTAACCGATACTGTCCGTGTCCCGGGGAGTGTGTGAGGGAACAGTGTTTTCTGTATCTAACCGATGCTGTCCGTGTCCCGGGGAGTGTGTGAGGGAACAGTGTATTCTGTATCTAACCGATACTGTCCGTGTCCCGGGGAGTGTGTGAAGGAACAGTGTATTCTGTATCTAACCGATGCTGTCCGTGTCCCGGGGAGCGTGTGAGGGAACAGTGTATTCTGTATCTAACCGATGATGCCCATGTCCCGGGGAGCGTGTGAGAGGGAACAGTGTATTCTGTATCTAACCGATACTGCCCGTGTCCCGGGGAGTGTGTGAGGGAACAGTGTATTCTGTATCTAACCGATATTGTCCGTGTCCCGGGGAGTGTGTCAGGGAACAGTGTATTCTGTATCTAACCGATACTGTCCGTGTCCCGGGGAGTGTGTAAGGGAACAGTGTATTCTGTATCTAACCGATACTGTCCGTGTCCCGGGGAGTGTGTGAAGGAACAGTGTATTCTGTATCTAACCGATACTGCCCGTGTCCCGGGGAGTGTGTGAGGGAACATTGTATTCTGTATCTAACCGATACTGTCCGTGTCCCGCGGAGTGTGTGAGGGAACAGTGTATTCTGTATCTAACCGATACTGTCCGTGTCCCGGGGAGTGTGTGAAAGAGCAGTGTATTCTGTATCTAACCGATACTGTCCGTGTCCCGGGGAGTGTGTAAGGGATCAGTGTATTCTGTATCTAATCGATACTGTCCGTGTCCCGGGGAGTATGTGAGGGAACAGTGTATTCTGTATCTAACCGATGCTGTCCGTGTCCCGGGGAGTGTGTGAGGGAACAGTGTATTCTGTATCTAACCGATGCTACCCGTGTCCAGGGGAGTGTGTGAGGGAACATTGTATTCTTTATCTAACCGATGCTGTCCGTGTCTCGGGGAGTGTGTGAGGGAACAGTGTATTCTTTATCTAACCGATACTGTCCGTGTCCCGGGGAGTGTGTGAGGGAACAGTGTATTCTTTATCTAACCGATGCTGTCCGTGTCCCGGGGAGTATGTGAGGGAACAGTGTATTCTTTATCTAACCGATGCTGTCCGTGTCCCGGGGAGTGTGTGAGGGAACAGTGTATTCTGAATCTAACCGATGCTGTCCGTGTCCCGGGGAGTGTGTGAGGGAACAATGTATTCTGTATCTAACCGATGCTGTCTGTGTCCCGGGGAGTGTGTGAGGGAACAGTGTATTCTGTATCTGACCGATACTGTCCGTGTCCCCGGGAGTGTGTGAGGGAACAGTGTATTCTGTATCTAACCGATGCTGTCCGTGTCCCCGGGAGTGTGTGAGGGAACAGTGTATTCTGTATCTAACCGATGCTGTCCGTGTCCCCGGGAGTGTGTGAGGGAACAGTGTATTCTGTATCTAATCGATACTGTCCGTGTCCCGGGGAGTGTGTGAGGGAACAGTGTATTCTGTATCTAATCGATACTGTCCGTGTCCCGGGGAGTGTGTGAAGGGATCAGTGTATTCTGTATCTAACCGATGCTGTCCGTGTCCCTGGGAGAGTGTGAGGGAACAGTGTATTCTGTATCTAACCGATGCTGCCCGTGTCCCGGGGAGTGTGTAAGGGAACAGTGTATTCTGTATCTAAACGATACTGTCCGTGTCCCGGGGAGTGTGTGAGGGAACAGTGTATTCTGTATCTAACCGATACTGTCCAAGTCCAGGGGAGTGTGTGAAGGAACAGTGTATTCTGTATCTAACCGATACTGTCCCTGTCCTGGGGAGTGTGTGAAGGAACAGTGTATTCTGTATCTAACCGATACTGTCCAAGTCCAGGGGAGTGTGTGAAGGAACAGTGTATTCTGTATCTAACCGATACTGTCCGTGTCCCGGGGAGTGTGTGAGGGAACAGTGTATTCTGTATCTAACCGATACTGTCCGTGTCCCGGAGAGTGTGTGAGGGTACAGTGTATTCTGTATCTAACCGATACTGTCCGTGTCCCGGGGAGTGTGTGAGGGTACAGTGTATTCTGTATCTAACCGATACTGCCCGTGTCCCGGGGAGTGTGTAAGGGAACAGTGTATTCTGTATCTAACCGATACTGTCCGTGTCCCGGGGAGTGTGTCAGGGAACAGTGTATTCTGTATCTAACCGATACTGCCTGTGTCCCGGGGAGCGTGTGAGGGAACAGTGTATTCTGTATCTAACCGATACTGTCCGTGTCCCGGGGAGTGTGTGAGGGAACAGTGTATTCTGTATCTAACCGATGATGCCCATGTCCCGGGGAGCGTGTGAGAGGGAACAGTGTATTCTGTATCTAACCGATACTGTCCGTGTCCCGGGGAGTGTGTGAGGGAACAGTGTATTCTGTATCTAACCGATACTGTCCGTGTCCCGGGGAGTGTGTGAAGGAACAGTGTATTCTGTATCTAACCGATGCTGTCCATGTCCCGGGGAGTGTGTGAGGGAACAGTGTATTCTGTATCTAACCGATGCTACCCGTGTCCAGGGGAGTGTGTGAGGGAACATTGTATTCTTTATCTAACCGATGCTGTCCGTGTCTCGGGGAGTGTGTGAGGGAACAGTGTATTCTTTATCTAACCGATACTGTCCGTGTCCCGGGGAGTGTGTGAGGGAACAGTGTATTCTTTATCTAACCGATGCTGTCCGTGTCCCGGGGAGTATGTGAGGGAACAGTGTATTCTTTATCTAACCGATGCTGTCCGTGTCCCGGGGAGTGTGTGAGGGAACAATGTATTCTGTATCTAACCGATGCTGTCTGTGTCCCGGGGAGTGTGTGAGGGAACAGTGTATTCTGTATCTGACCGATACTGTCCGTGTCCCGGGGAGTGTTTGAAGGAACAGTGTATTCTGTATCTAACGGATACTGTCCGTGTCCCATGGAGTGTGTCAAGGAACAGTGTATTCTGTATCTAACCGATACTGTCCGTGTCCCATGGAGTGTGTCAAGGAACAGTGTATTCTGTATCTAACCGATACTGTCCGTGTCCCGGGGAGTCTGTGAGGGAACAGTGTATTCTGTATCTAACCGATGCTGTCCGTGTCCCGGGGAGGGTGTGAGGGAACAGTGTATTCTGTATCTAACCGATGCTGTCCGTGTCCCGGGGAGTGTGTGAAGGAACAGTGTATTCTGTATCTAACCGATGCTGTCCGTGTCCCGGGGAGTGTGTGACGGAACAGTGTATTCTTTATCTAACCGATGCTGCCCGTGTCCCGGGGAGTGTGTGAGGGAACAGTGTATTCTGTATCTAACCGATACTGTCCGTGTCCCGGGGTTTGTGTGATGGAACAGTGTATTCTGTATCAAACCGATTCTGCCCGTGTCCCGGGGAGTGTGTGAGGGATCAGTGTATTCTGTATCTAACCGATGCTGTCCGTGTCCCGGGGAGGGTGTGAGGGAACAGTGTATTGTGTATCTAACCGATGCAGTCCGTGTCTTTGGGAGTGTGTGAAGGAACAGTGTTTTCTGTATCTAACCGATACTGTCCGTGTCCCGGGGAGTGTGTGAAGGAGCAGTGTATTCTGTATCTAACCTATATTGTCCGTGTCCCGGGGAGTGTGTGAAGGAACAGTGTATTCTGTATTTAACTGATACAGTCCGTGTCCCGGGGAGTGTGTGACGGAACAGTGTCTTCTGTATCTAACCGATACTGTCCGTGTCCCGGGGAGTGTGTGAAGGAACAGTGTATTCTGTATCTAACCGATGCTGTCCGTGTCCCTGGGAGTGTGTGAGGGAACAGTGTATTCTGTATCTAACCGATACTGTCCGTGTCCCGTGGAGTGTGTGAGGGAACAGTGTATTCTGTATCTAACGGATACTGTCCGTGTCCCGGGGAGTGTGTGAAAGAACAGTGTATTCTGTATCTAACCGATACTGTCCATGTCCGGGGGAGCGTGTGAAGGAACAGTGTATTCTGTATTTAACTGATACTGTCCGTGTCCCGGGGAGTGTGTGAGGGAACAGTGTATTCTGTATCTAACCGATGCTGTCCGTGTCACTGGGAGTGTGTGACGGAACAGTGTCTTCTGTATCTAACCGATGCTGTCCGTGTCCGGGGGAGGGTGTGAGGGAACAGTGTATTCTGTATCTATCCGATACTGTCCGTGTCCCGCGGAGTGTGTGAGGGAACAGTGTATTCTGTATCTAACCGATGCTGTCCGTGTCCCGGGGAGTGTGTGACGGAACAGTGTCTTCTGTATCTAACCGATACTGTCCGTGTCACTGGGAGTGTGTGAAGGAAAAGTGTATTCTGTATCTAACCGATACTGTCCATGTCCCTCGGAGTGTGTGAAGGAACAGTGTATTCTGTATTTAACTGATACTGTCCGTGTCCCGGGGAGTGTGTGACGGAACAGTGTCTTCTGTATCTAACCGATGCTGTCCGTGTCACTGGGAGTGTGTGAAGGAACAGTGTATTCTGTATCTAACCGATACTGTCCGTGTCCCGGGGAGGGTGTGAGGGACCGTGTATTGTGTATCTAACCGATGCTGTCCGTGTCCCTGGGAGTGTGTGAAGGAACAGTGTATTCTGTATCTAACTGATACTGTCCGTGTCCCGGGGAGTATGTGAAGGAACAGTGTATTCTGTATCTAACTGATACTGTCCGTGTCCCGGGGAGTATGTGAAGGAACAGTGTATTCTGTATCTAGCCGATACTGTCCGTGTCCCTGGGAGTGTGTGAAGGAACAGTGTATTCTGTATCTAACTGATACTGTCCGTGTCCCGGGGAGTATGTGAAGGAACAGTGTATTCTGTATCTAACCGATTCTGTCCGTGTCCCGGGGAATGTGTAAGGGAACAGTGTATTCTGTATCTAACCGATGCTGCCCGTGTCCCGGGGAGAGTGTAAGGGAACAGTGTATTCTGTATCTAACCGATATTGTCCGTGTCCCGGGGAGTGTGTGAGGGAACAGTGTATTCTTTATCTAACCGATACTGCCCGTGTCCCGGGGAGTGTGTGAGGGAACAGTGTATTCTGTATCTAACCGATGCTGCCCGTGTCCCGGGGAGTGTGTGAGGGAACAGTGTATTCTGTATCTAACCGATACTGTCCTTGTCCCAGGGAGTGTGTGAGGGAACAGTGTATTCTGTATCTAACCGATGCTGTCCGTGTCCCGGGGAGTGTGTGAGGGAACAGTGTATTCTGTATCTAATCGATACTGTCCGTGTCCCGGGGAGTGTGTGACGGAACAGTGTATTCTGTATCTAACCGATACTGTCCGTGTCCCGGGGAGTGTGTGAGGGAACGTGTATTCTGTATCTAACCGATACTGTCCGTGTCCCGGGGAGTGTCTGAAGGAACAGTGTATTCTGTATCTAACCGATACTGTCCGTGTCCCGGGGAGTGTGTGAAGGAACAGTGTATTCTGTATCTAACCGATACTGTCCGTGTCCCGGGGAGTGTGTGAGGGAACAGTGTATTCTGTATCTAACCGATACTGTCCGTGTCCCGGGGAGTGTGTGAGGGAACAGTGTATTCTGTATCTAACCGATACTGTCCGTGTCCCGGGGAGTGTGTGAGGGAACAGTGTATTCTCTATCTAACCGATACTGTCCGTGTCCCGGGGAGTGTCTGAAGGAACAGTGTATTCTGTATCTAACCGATACTGTCCGTGTCCCGGGGAGTGTGTGAAGGAACAGTGTATTCTGTATCTAATCGATACTGTCCGTGTCCCGGGGAGTGTGTGAAGGAACAGTGTATTCTGTATCTAACCGATACTGTCCGTGTCCCGGGGAGTGTGTGAGGGAACAGTGTATTCTGTATCTAACCGATACTGTCCGTGTCCCGGGGAGTGTGTGAGGGAACAGTGTATTCTGTATCTAACCGATATTGTCCGTGTCCCGGGGAGAGTGTAAGGGAACAGTGTATTCTGTATCTAACCGATACTGTCCGTGTCCGGGGGAGGGTGTGAGGGAACAGTGTATTCTGTATCTAACCGATACTGTCCGTGTCCCGGGGAGTGTGAGAAGGAACAGTGTATTCTGTATCTAACCGATATTGTCCGTGTCCCGGGGAGTGTGTGAAGGAACACTGTATTCTGTATTTAACTGATACTGTCCGTGTCCCGGGGAGTGTGTGACGGAACAGTGTCTTCTGTATCTAACCGATGCTGTCCGTGTCACTGGGAGTGTGTGAAGGAACAGTGTATTCTGTATCTAACCGATACTGTCCGTGTCCCGGGGAGGGTGTGAGGGACCGTGTATTGTGTATCTAACCGATGCTGTCCGTGTCCCTGGGAGTGTGTGAAGGAACAGTGTATTCTGTATCTAACTGATACTGTCCGTGTCCCGGGGAGTATGTGAAGGAACAGTGTATTCTGTATCTAGCCGATACTGTCCGTGTCCCTGGGAGTGTGTGAAGGAACAGTGTATTCTGTATCTAACTGATACTGTCCGTGTCCCGGGGAGTATGTGAAGGAACAGTGTATTGTGTATCTAACCGATTCTGTCCGTGTCCCGGGGAATGTGTAAGGGAACAGTGTATTCTGTATCTAACCGATGCTGCCCGTGTCCCGGGGAGAGTGTAAGGGAACAGTGTATTCTGTATCTAACCGATATTGTCCGTGTCCCGGGGAGTGTGTGAGGGAACAGTGTATTCTTTATCTAACCGATACTGCCCGTGTCCCGGGGAGTGTGTGAGGGAACAGTGTATTCTGTATCTAACCGATGCTGCCCGTGTCCCGGGGAGTGTGTGAGGGAACAGTGTATTCTGTATCTAACCGATACTGTCCGTGTCCCAGGGAGTGTGTGAGGGAACAGTGTATTCTGTATCTAACCGATGCTGTCCGTGTCCCGGGGAGTGTGTGAGGGAACAGTGTATTCTGTATCTAATCGATACTGTCCGTGTCCCGGGGAGTGTGTGAAGGAACAGTGTATTCTGTATCTAACCGATACTGTCCGTGTCCCGGGGAGTGTGTGAGGGAACAGTGTATTCTGTATCTAACCGATACTGTCCGTGTCCCGGGGAGTGTGTGAGGGAACGTGTATTCTGTATCTAACCGATACTGTCCGTGTCCCGGGGAGTGTCTGAAGGAACAGTGTATTCTGTATCTAACCGATACTGTCCGTGTCCCGGGGAGTGTGTGAAGGAACAGTGTATTCTGTATCTAACCGATACTGTCCGTGTCCCGGGGAGTGTGTGAGGGAACAGTGTATTCTGTATCTAACCGATACTGTCCGTGTCCCGGGGAGTGTGTGAGGGAACAGTGTATTCTGTATCTAACCGATACTGTCCGTGTCCCGGGGAGTGTGTGAGGGAACAGTGTATTCTGTATCTAACCGATACTGTCCGTGTCCCGGGGAGTGTCTGAAGGAACAGTGTATTCTGTATCTAACCGATACTGTCCGTGTCCCGGGGAGTGTGTGAAGGAACAGTGTATTCTGTATCTAATCGATACTGTCCGTGTCCCGGGGAGTGTGTGAAGGAACAGTGTATTCTGTATCTAACCGATACTGTCCGTGTCCCGGGGAGTGTGTGAGGGAACAGTGTATTCTGTATCTAACCGATACTGTCCGTGTCCCGGGGAGTGTGTGAGGGAACAGTGTATTCTGTATCTAACCGATATTGTCCGTGTCCCGGGGAGAGTGTAAGGGAACAGTGTATTCTGTATCTAACCGATACTGTCCGTGTCCGGGGGAGGGTGTGAGGGAACAGTGTATTCTGTATCTAACCGATACTGTCCGTGTCCCGGGGAGTGTGAGAAGGAACAGTGTATTCTGTATCTAACCGATATTGTCCGTGTCCCGGGGAGTGTGTGAAGGAACACTGTATTCTGTATCTAACCGATGCTGTCCGTGTCCCGGGGAGTGTGTGAAAGAACAGTGTATTCTGTATCTAACCGATACTGTCCGTGTCCCGGGGAGAGTGTAAGGGAACAGTGTATTCTGTATCTAACCGATACTGTCCGTGTCCCGGGGAGAGTGTAAGGGAACAGTGTATTCTGTATCTAACCGATACTGTCCGTGTCCCGGGGAGTATGTGTGGGAACAGTGTATTCTGTATCTAACCGATATTGTCCGTGTCCCGGGGAGAGTGTAAGGGAACAGTGTATTCTGTATCTAACCGAAACTGTCCGTGTCCCGGGGAGGGTGTGAGGGAACAGTGTATTCTGTATCTAACCGATACTGTCCGTGTCCTGGGAGGGTGTGAGGGAACAGTGTATTCTGTATCTAACCGATGCTGTCCGTGTCCCGGGGAGTGTGTGCAGGAACAGTGTATTGTGTATCTAACCGATGCTGTCCGTGTCTTTGGGAGTGTGTGAAGGAACAGTGTATTCTGTATTTAACTGATACTGTCCGTGTCCCGGGGAGTGTGTGACGGAACAGTGTCTTCTGTATCTAACCTATGCTGTCCGTGTCCCAGGGAGTCTGTGAGGGAACAGTGTATTCTGTATCTAACCGATGCTGTCCGTATCCTGGGGAGTGTGTGAGGGAACAGTGTATTCTGTATCTAACCGATACTGTCCGTGTCCCGGGGAGTGTGTCAGGGAACAGTGTATTCTGTATCTAACCGATGCTGTCCGTGTCACTGGGAGTGTTTGAAGGAACAGTGTATTCTGTATCTAACCGATGCTGCCCTTGTCCCGGGGAGTGTGTGAGGGAACAGTGTATTCTGTATCTAACCGATGCGGCCCGTGTCCCGGGGAGTGTGTGAGGGAACAGTGTATTCTGTATCTAACCGATACTGTCCGTGTCCCGGGGAGTGTGTGAAGGAACAGTGTATTCTGTATCTAACCGATACTGTCCGTGTCCCGGGGAGGGTGTGAGGGAACGTGTATTGTGTGTCTAACCGATGCTGTCCGTGTCCCTGGGAGTGTGTGAAGGAACAATGTATTCTGTATCTAACCGATACTGTCCATGTCACTGGGAGTGTGTAAGGGAACAGTGTATTCTGTATCTAACCGATGCTGTCCGTGTCCCGGGGTGTGTGTGAGGGAACAGTGTATTCTGTATCTAACGGATACTGTCCATGTCCCGGGGAGTGTGTGAGGGAACAGTGTATTCTGTATCTAACCGATGCTGCCAGTGTCCCGGGGAGGGTGTGAGGGAACAGTGTATTCTGTATCTAACCGATACTGTCCGTGTCCCGGGGAGTGTGTAAGGGAACAGTGTATTCTGTATCTAACCGATACTGTCCGTGTCCCGGGGAGGGTGTGAGGGAACAGTGTATTCTGTATCTAACCGATACTGTCCGTGTCCCGGGGAGTGTTGGAGGGAACACTGTATTCTGTATCTAACCTATACTGTCTGTGTCCCGGGGAGTGTGTCAAGGAACAGTGTATTCTGTATCTAACTGATGCTGCCCGTGTCCCGTGGAGTGTGTGACGGAACAGTGTATTCTGTATCTAACCGATGCTGTCCGTGTCCCGGGGATTGTGTGAAGGAACAGTGTATTCTGTATCTAACTGATGCTGTCCGTGTCCCGGGGAGAGTGTAAGGGAACAGTGTATTCTGTATCTAACCGATGCTGTCCGTGTCCCGTGGAGTGTGTGAAGGAACAGTGTATTCTGTATCTAACCGATACTGTCCGTGTCCCGGGGAGTGTGTGAGAGAACAGTGTATTCTGTATCTAACCGATATTGTCCGTGTCCCGGGGAGTGTGGAGGGAACAGTGTATTCTGTATCTAACCGATACTGTCCGTGTCCCGGGGAGAGTGTAAGGGAACAGTGTATTCTGTATCTAACCGATACTGTCCGTGTCCCGGGGAGTGTGGAGGGAACAGTGTATTCTGTATCTAACCGATACTGTCCGTGTCCCGGGGAGTGTGTGAGGGAACAGTGTATTCTGTATCTAACCGATACTGTCCGTGTCCCGGGGAGTGTGTGAAGGAACAGTGTATTCTGTATCTAACCGATACTGTCCGTGTCCCGGGGAGAGTGTAAGGGAACAGTGTATTCTGTATCTAACCGATACTGTCCGTGTCCCGGGGAGTGTGGAGGGAACAGTGTATTCTGTATCTAACCGATACTGTCCGTGTCCCGGGGAGTGTGTGAGGGAACAGTGTATTCTATATCTAACCGATATTGTCCGTGTCCCGGGGAGTGTGTGAGGGAACAGTGTATTCTGTATCTAACCGATGCTGTCCGTGTCCCGGGGTGTGTGTGAAAGAACAGTGTATTCTGTATCTAACCGATGCTGTCCGTGTCCCGGGGAGGGTGTGAGGGAACACTGTATTGTGTATCTAATCGATACTGTCCGTGTCCCGGGGAGTGTCAGAAGGAACAGTGTATTCTGTATCTAACCGATACTGTCCGTGTCACTGGGAGTGTGTGAAGGAACAGTGTATTCTGTATCTAACCGATACTGTCCGTGTCCCGGGGAGTGTGTGAAGGAACAGTGTATTCTGTATCTAACGGATACTGCCCGTGTCCCGGGGAGTGTGTGAGGGAACAGTGTATTCTGTACCTAACCGATACTGTCCGTGTCCCGGGGAGTGTGTGAGGGAACAGTGTATTCTGTATCTAACCGATACTGTCCGTGTCCCGGGGAGTGTGTGAAGGAACAGTGTATTCTGTATCTAACTGATACTGTCCGTGTCCCGGGGAGGGTGTGAAGGAACAGTGTATTCTGTATCGAACCGATGCTGTCCGTGACCCGGGGAGTGTGTGAGGGAACAGTGTATTCTGTATCTAACCGATACTGTCCGTGTCCCGGGGAGTGTGTGAGGGAACAGTGTATTCTGTATCTAACCGATATTGTCCGTGTCCCGGGGAGTGTGTGAGGGAACGGTGTATTCTGTATCTAACCGATATTGTCCGTGTCCCGGGGAGTGTGTGAGGGAACAGTGTATTCTGTATCTAACCGATACTGTCCATGTCCCGCGGAGTGTGTGAAGGAACAGTGTATTCTGTATCTAACCGATGCTGTCCGTGTCCCGGGGAGTGTGTGAGGGAACAGTGTATTCTGTATCTAACCGATGATGTCCGTGTCCCCGGGAGTGTGTGAGAGAACAGTGTATTCTGTATCTAACCGATATTGTCCGTGTCCCGGGGAGTGTGTGAGGGAACAGTGTATTCTGTATCTAACCGATGCTGTCCGTGTCACTGGGAGTGTGTGAAGGAACAGTGTATTCTGTATCTAACCGATGCTGTCCGTGTCCCTGGGAGTATGTGACGGAACAGTGTATTCTGTATCTAACCGATGCTGTCCGTGTCCCGGGGAGTGTGTGAAGGAACAGTGTACTCTGTATCTAACCGATGCTGTCCGTGTCCCGGGGAGTGTGTGAAGGAACAGTGTATTCTGTATCTAACCGATACTGTCCGTGTCCCGGGGAGTGTGTGAAGGAACAGTGTATTCTGTATCTAACCGATGCTGTCCGTGTCCCGGGTAGAGTGTAAGGGAACAGTGTATTCTGTATCTAACCGATACTGTCCGTGTCCCGGGGAGGGTGTGACGGAACAGTGTATTCTGTATCTAACCGATGCTGTCCGTGTCCCTGGGAGTGTGTGAAGGAACAGTGTATTCTGTATCTAACCGATGCTGTCCGTGTCCCGGGTAGAGTGTAAGGGAACAGTGTATTCTGTATCTAACCGATACTGTCCGTGTCCCGGGGAGGGTGTGACGGAACAGGGTATTCTGTATCTAACCGATGCTGTCCGTGTCCCGGGGAGTGTGTGAGGGAACAGTGTATTGGGTATCTAACCGATACTGTCCGTGTCCCATGGAGTGTGTCAAGGAACAATGTATTCTGTATCTAACCGATACTGTCCGTGTCCCGGGGAGTGTGTGACGGAACAGTGTATTCTGTATCTAACCGATGCTGTCCGTGTCCCTGGGAGTATGTGACGGAACAGTGTATTCTGTATCTAACCGATGCTGTCCGTGTCCCTGGGAGTATGTGACGGAACAGTGTATTCTGTATCTAACCGATACTGTCCGTGTCCCGGGTAGTGTGTGAAGGAGCAGTGTATTCTGTATCTAACCGATACTGTCCATGTCCCGGGGAGAGTGTAAGGGAACAGTGTATTCTGTATCTAACCGATATTGTCCGTGTCCCGGGGAGTGTGTGAGGGATCAGTGTATTCTGTATCTAACCGATGCTGTCCGTGTCCCGGGGAGTGTGTGACGGAACAGTGTCTTCTGTATCTAACCAATGCTGTCCGTGTCCCAGGGAGTGTGTGAGGGAACAGTGTATTCTGTATTTAACTGATACTGCCCGTGTCCCGGGGAGTGTGTGAGGGAACAGTGTATTCTGTATCTAACCGATGCTGTCCGTGTCCCGGGGAGGGTGTGAGGGAACAGTGTATTCTGTATCTAACCGATGCTGCCCGTGTCCCGGGGAGTGTGTGAGGGAACAGTGTATTCTGTATCTAACCGATGCTGTCCGTGTCCCGGGGAGTGTGTGAGGGAACAGTGTATTCTGTATCTAACCGATGCTGTCCGTGTCCCGGGGAGGGTGTGAGGGAACAGTGTATTCTGTATCTAACCGATGCTGCCCGTGTCCCGCGGAGTGTGTGAAGGAACAGTGTATTCTGTATCTAACCGATACTGTCCATGTCCCGGGGAGTGTGTGAAGGAACAGTGTATTCTGTATCTAACCGATACTGTCCGTGTCCCGGGGAGTGTGTAAGGGAACAGTGTATTCTGTATCTAACCGATACTGTCCGTGTCACTGGGAGTGTGTGAAGGAACAGTGTATTCTGTATCTAACCGATACTGTCCATGTCCCGGGGAGTGTGTGAAGGAACAGTGTATTCTGTATCTAACCGATATTGTCCGTGTCCCTGGGAGTGTGTGAAGGAACAGTGTATTCTGTATCTAACCGATACTGTCCGTGTCCCTGGGAGTGTGTGAAGGAACAGTGTATTCTGTATCTAACTGATACTGTCCGTGTCCCGGGGAGTGTGTGAAGGAACAGTGTATTCTGTATCTAACCGATACTGTCCGTGTCCCTGGGAGTGTGTGAAGGAACAGTGTATTCTGTATCTAACCGATACTGCCCGTGTCCCGGGGAGTGTGTGAAAGAACAGTGTATTCTGTATCTAACCGATGCTGTCCGTGTCCCGGGGAGTGTGTGAAGGAACAGTGTATTCTGTATCTAACCGATACTGTCCGTGTCCCGGGGAGTGTGTGAAGGAACAGTGTATTCTGTATCTAACCGATACTGTCCGTGTCCCGGGGAGTGTGTGAAGGAACAGTGTATTCTGTATCTAACCGATACTGTCCGTGTCCCTGGGAGTGTGTGAAGGAACAGTGTATTCTGTATCTAACCGATACTGTCCGTGTCCCTGGGAGTGTGTGAAGGAACAGTGTATTCTGTTTCTAACCGATGCTGTCCGTGTCCCGGGGAGTGTGTGAAGGAACAGTGTATTCTGTATCTAACCGATGCTGTCCGTGTCCCGGGGAGTGTGTGAAGGAACAGTGTATTCCGTATCTAACCGATGCTGTCCGTGTCCCGGGGAGTGTGTGAAGGAACAGTGTATTCTGTATCTAACGGATACTGCCCGTGTCCCGGGGAATGTGTGAGGGAACAGTGTATTCTGTATCTAACCGATGCTGTCCGTGTCCCGGGGAGAGTGTAAGGGAACATTGTATTCTGTATCTAACCGATGCTGTCCGTGTCCCGGGGAGTGTGTGAGGGAACAGTGTATTCTGTATCTAACCGATTCTGTCCGTGTCCCGGGGAGTGTGTGAAGGAACAGTGTATTCTGTATCTAACCGATGCTGTCCGTGTCCCGGGGAGTGTGTGAAGGAACAGTGTATTCTGTATCTAACCGATGCTGTCCGTGTCCCGGGGAGTGTGTGAAGGAACAGTGTATTCTGTATCTAACCGATACTGCCCGTGTCCCGGGGAGTGTGTGACGGAACAGTGTATTCTGTATCTAACCGATACTGCCCGTGTCCCAGGGAGTGTGTGAAGGAACAGTGTATTCTGTATCTAATCGATGCTGTCCGTGTCCCGGGGAGTGTGTGAAGGAACAGTGTATTCTGTATCTAACCGATACTGTCCGTGTCACTGGGAGTGTGTGAAGGAACAGTGTATTCTGTATCTAACCGATACTGTCCGTGTCCCGGGGAGTGTGTGAAGGAACAGTGTATTCTGTATCTAACGGATACTGCCCGTGTCCCGGGGAGTGTGTGAGGGAACAGTGTATTCTGTATCTAACCGATACTGTCCGTGTCCCGGGGAGTGTGTGAGGGAACAGTGTATTCTGTATCTAACCGATACTGTCCGTGTCCCGGGGAGTGTGTGAGGGAACAGTGTATTCTGTATCTAACCGATACTGTCCGTGTCCCGGGGAGTGTGTGTGGGAACAGTGTATTCTGTATCTAACCGATATTGTCCGTGTCCCGGGGAGTGTGTGAGGGAACGGTGTATTCTGTATCTAACCGATGCTGTCCGTGTCACTGGGAGTGTTTGAAGGAACAGTGTATTCTGTATCTAACCGATGATGTCCGTGTCCCCGGGAGTGTGTGAGAGAACAGTGTATTCTGTATCTAACCGATACTGTCCGTGTCCCGGGGAGTGTGTGAAGGAACAGTGTATTCTGTATCTAACCGATACTGTCCGTGTCCCGGGGAGTGTGTGAGGGAACAGTGTATTCTGTATCTAACCGATACTGTCCGTGTCCCGGGGAGTGTGTGAAGGAACAGTGTATTCTGTATCTAACCGATGCTGTCCGTGTCACTGGGAGTGTGTGAAGGAACAGTGTATTCTGTATCTAACCGATACTGTCCGTGTCCCGGGGAGAGTGTAAGGGAACAGTGTATTCTGTATCTAACCGATACTGTCCGTATCCCGGGGAGTGTGTGAGGGAACAGTGTATTGTGTATCTAACCGATGCTGTCCGTGTCCCTGGGAGTGTGTGAAGGAACAGTGTATTCTGTATCTAACCGATGTTGTCCGTGTCCCGGGTAGAGTGTAAGGGAACAGTGTATTCTGTATCTAACCGATACTGTCCGTGTCCCGGGGAGGGTGTGACGGAACAGTGTATTCTGTATCTAACCGATGCTGTCCGTGTCCCTGGGAGTGTTTGAAGGAACAGTGTATTCTGTATCTAACCGATGCTGTCCGTGTCCCGCGGAGTGTGTGAGGGAACAGTGTATTGGGTATCTAACCGATACTGTCCGTGTTCCATGGAGTGTGTCAAGGAACAATGTATTCTGTATCTAACCGATACTGTCCGTGTCCCGGGGAGTGTGTGACGGAACAGTGTATTCTGTATCTAACCGATGCTGTCCGTGTCCCTGGGAGTATGTGACGGAACAGTGTATTCTGTATCTAACCGATGCTGTCCGTGTCCCTGGGAGTATGTGACGGAACAGTGTATTCTGTATCTAACCGATACTGTCCGTGTCCCGGGGAGTGTGTGAAGGAGCAGTGTATTCTGTATCTAACCGATACTGTCCATGTCCCGGGGAGAGTGTAAGGGAACAGTGTATTCTGTATCTAACCGATATTGTCCGTGTCCCGGGGAGTGTGTGAGGGATCAGTGTATTCTGTATCTAACCGATGCTGTCCGTGTCCCGGGGAGTGTGTGACGGAACAGTGT
Source organism: Hypanus sabinus (assembly GCF_030144855.1). Classification (NCBI taxonomy): domain Eukaryota; kingdom Metazoa; phylum Chordata; class Chondrichthyes; order Myliobatiformes; family Dasyatidae; genus Hypanus; species Hypanus sabinus. Next base: position 62,773,371 of record NC_082728.1, read on the forward strand.
CTTCTGTATCTAACCAATGCTGTCCGTGTCCCAGGGAGTGTGTGAGGGAACAGTGTATTCTGTATTTAACTGATACTGCCCGTGTCCCGGGGAGTGTGTGAGGGAACAGTGTATTCTGTATCTAACCGATGCTGTCCGTGTCCCGGGGAGGGTGTGAGGGAACAGTGTATTCTGTATCTAACCGATGCTGCCCGTGTCCCGGGGAGTGTGTGAGGGATCAGTGTATTCTGTATCTAACCGATGCTGTCCGTGTCCCGGGGAGTGTGTGACGGAACAGTGTCTTCTGTATCTAACCAATGCTGTCCGTGTCACAGGGAGTGTTTGAAGGAATAGTGTATTCTGTATCTAACCGATACTGTCCGTGTCCCGCGGAGTGTGTGAAGGAACAGTGTATTCTGTATCTAACCGATACTGTCCATGTCCCGGGGAGTGTGTGAAGGAACAGTGTATTCTGTATCTAACCGATACTGTCCGTGTCACTGGGAGTGTGTGAAGGAACAGTGTATTCTGTATCTAACCGATACTGTCCGTGTCCCTGGGAGTGTGTGAAGGAACAGTGTATTCTGTATCTAACCGATACTGCCCGTGTCCCGGGGAGTGTGTGAAGGAACAGTGTATTCTGTATCTAACCGATACTGCCCGTGTCCCGGGGAGTGTGTGAAGGAACAGTGTATTCTGTATCTAACCGATACTGTCGGTGTCCCGGGGAGTGTGTGAAGGAACAGTGTATTCTGTATCTAACCGATACTGCCCGTGTCCCGGGGAGTGTGTGAAGGAGCAGTGTATTCTGTATCTAACCGATGCTGTCCCTGTCCCGGGGAGTGTGTGAAGGAACAGTGTATTCTGTATCTAACCGATACTGTCCGTGTCCCTGGGAGTGTGTGAAGGAACAGTGTATTCTGTATCTAACCGATACTGTCCATGTCCCGGGGAGTGTGTGAGGGAACAGTGTATTCTGTATCTAACCGATGCTGTCCGTGTCCCGGGGAGTGTGTGAAGGAACAGTGTATTCTGTATCTAACCGATACTGTCCGTGTCCCTGGGAGTGTGTGAAGGAACAGTGTATTCTGTATCTAACCGATACTGTCCGTGTCCCTGGGAGTGTGTGAAGGAACAGTGTATTCTGTATCTAACCGATACTGCCCGTGTCCCGGGGAGTGTGTGAAAGAACAGTGTATTCTGTATCTAACCGATGCTGTCCGTGTCCCGGGGAGGGTGTGAAGGAACAGTGTATTCTGTATCTAACCGATACTGTCCGTGTCCCGGGGAGGGTGTGAAGGAACAGTGTATTCTGTATCTAACCGATGCTGTCCGTGTCGCGGGGAGTGTGTGAAGGAACAGTGTATTCTGTATCTAACCGATGCTGTCCGTGTCCCGGGGAGTGTGTGAAGGAACAGTGTATTCCGTATCTAACCGATGCTGTCCGTGTCCCGGGGAGTGTGTGAAGGAACAGTGTATTCTGTATCTAACGGATACTGCCCGTGTCCCGGGGAATGTGTGAGGGAACAGTGTATTCTGTATCTAACCGATGCTGTCCGTGTCCCGGGGAGAGTGTAAGGGAACAGTGTATTCTGTATCTAACCGATGCTGTCCGTGTCCCGGGGAGTGTGTGAGGGAACAGTGTATTCTGTATCTAACCGATACTGTCCGTGTCCCGGGGAGTGTGTGAAGGAACAGTGTATTCTGTATCTAACCGATGCTGTCCGTGTCCCGGGGAGTGTGTGAAGGAACAGTGTATTCTGTATCTAATCGATGCTGTCCGTGTCCCGGGGAGTGTGTGAAGGAACAGTGTATTCTGTATCTAATCGATGCTGTCCGTGTCCCGGGGAGTGTGTGAAGGAACAGTGTATTCTGTCTCTAACCTATGCTGTCCGTGTCCCAGGGAGTGTGTGAGGGCACAGTGTATTCTGTATCTAATCGATACTGTCCGTGTCCCGGGGAGTGTGTGAAGGAACAGTATATTCTGTATCTAACCTATGCTGTCCGTGTCCCAGGGAGTGTGTGAGGGAACAGTGTATTCTGTATCTAACCGATACTGCCCGTGTCCCCGGGAGTGTGTGAAGGAACAGTGTATTCTGTATCTAACCGATGCTGTCCGTGTCCCGGGGAGTGTGTGAAGGAACAGTGTATTCTGTATCTATCCGATGCTGTCCGTGTCCCGGGGAGTGTGTGAAGGAACAGTGTATTCTGTATCTAACGGATACTGCCCGTGTCCCAGGGAGTGTGTGAGGGAACAGTGTATTCTGTATCTAACCGATACTGTCCATGTCCCGGGGAGTGTGTGAGGGAACACTGTATTCTGTATCTAACCGATACTGCCCGTGTCCCGGGGAGAGTGTAAGTGAACAGTGTATTCTGTATCTAACCGATGCTGTCCGTGTCCCGGGGAGAGTGTCAGGGAACAGTGTATTCTGTATCTAACCGATGCTGTCCGTGTCCCGGGGAGTGTTTGAAGGAATAGTGTATTCTGTATCTAACCGATACTGTCCGTGTCCCGCGGAGTGTGTGAAGGAACAGTGTATTCTGTATCTAACCGATACTGTCCATGTCCCGGGGAGTGTGTGAAGGAACAGTGTATTCTGTATCTAACCGATACTGTCCGTGTCCCGGGGAGTGTGTAAGGGAACAGTGTATTCTGTATCTAACCGATACTGTCCGTGTCACTGGGAGTGTGTGAAGGAACAGTGTATTCTGTATCTATCCGATACTGTCCATGTCCCGGGGAGTGTGTGAAGGAACAGTGTATTCTGTATCTAACCGATATTGTCCGTGTCCCTGGGAGTGTGTGAAGGAACAGTGTATTCTGTATCTAACCGATACTGTCCGTGTCCCTGGGAGTGTGTGAAGGAACAGTGTATTCTGTATCTAACTGATACTGTCCGTGTCCCGGGGAGTCTGTGAAGGAACAGTGTATTCTGTATCTAACCGATACTGTCCGTGTCCCTGGGAGTGTGTGAAGGAACAGTGTATTCTGTATCTAACCGATACTGCCCGTGTCCCGGGGAGTGTGTGAAAGAACAGTGTATTCTGTATCTAACCGATGCTGTCCGTGTCCCGGGGAGTGTGTGAAGGAACAGTGTATTCTGTATCTAACCGATACTGTCCGTGTCCCGGGGAGTGTGTGAAGGAACAGTGTATTCTGTATCTAACCGATACTGTCCGTGTCCCGGGGAGTGTGTGAAGGAACAGTGTATTCTGTATCTAACCGATACTGTCCGTGTCCCTGGGAGTGTGTGAAGGAACAGTGTATTCTGTATCTAACCGATACTGCCCGTGTCCCGGGGAGTGTGTGAAAGAACAGTGTATTCTGTATCTAACAGATGCTGTCCGTGTCCCGGGGAGTGTGTGAAGGAACAGTGTATTCTGTATCTAACCGATACTGTCCGTGTCCCTGGGAGTGTGTGAAGGAACAGTGTATTCTGTTTCTAACCGATGCTGTCCGTGTCCCGGGGAGTGTGTGAAGGAACAGTGTATTCTGTATCTAACCGATGCTGTCCGTGTCCCGGGGAGTGTGTGAAGGAACAGTGTATTCCGTATCTAACCGATGCTGTCCGTGTCCCGGGGAGTGTGTGAAGGAACAGTGTATTCTGTATCTAACGGATACTGCCCGTGTCCCGGGGAATGTGTGAGGGAACAGTGTATTCTGTATCTAACCGATGCTGTCCGTGTCCCGGGGAGAGTGTAAGGGAACAGTGTATTCTGTATCTAACCGATGCTGTCCGTGTCCCGGGGAGTGTGTGAGGGAACAGTGTATTCTGTATCTAACCGATTCTGTCCGTGTCCCGGGGAGTGTGTGAAGGAACAGTGTATTCTGTATCTAACCGATGCTGTCCGTGTCCCGGGGAGTGTGTGAAGGAACAGTGTATTCTGTATCTAATCGATGCTGTCCGTGTCCCGGGGAGTGTGTGAAGGAACAGTGTATTCTGTATCTAACCGATACTGTCCGTGTCACTGGGAGTGTGTGAAGGAACAGTGTATTCTGTATCTAACCGATACTGTCCGTGTCCCGGGGAGTGTGTGAAGGAACAGTGTATTCTGTATCTAACGGATACTGCCCGTGTCCCGGGGAGTGTGTGAGGGAACAGTGTATTCTGTACCTAACCGATACTGTCCGTGTCCCGGGGAGTGTGTGAGGGAACAGTGTATTCTGTATCTAACCGATACTGTCCGTGTCCCGGGGAGTGTGTGAGGGAACAGTGTATTCTGTATCTAACCGATGCTGTCCGTGTCACTGGGAGTGTTTGAAGGAACAGTGTATTCTGTATCTAACCGATGCTGTCCGTGTCCCGGGGAGTGTGTGAGGGAACGGTGTATTCTGTATCTAACCGATGCTGTCCGTGTCACTGGGAGTGTTTGAAGGAACAGTGTATTCTGTATCTAACCGATGCTGTCCGTGTCCCGGGGAGTGTGTGAGGGAACAGTGTATTCTGTATCTAACCGATGATGTCCGTGTCCCCGGGAGTGTGTGAGAGAACAGTGTATTCTGTATCTAACCGATACTGTCCGTGTCCCGGGGAGTGTGTGAAGGAACAGTGTATTCTGTATCTAACCGATGCTGTCCGTGTCACTGGGAGTGTGTGAAGGAACAGTGTATTCTGTATCTAACCGATACTGTCCGTGTCCCGGGGAGTGTGTGAGGGAACAGTGTATTCTGTATCTAACCGATGCTGTCCGTGTCACTGGGAGTGTGTGAAGGAACAGTGTATTCTGTATCTAACCGATACTGTCCGTGTCCCGGGGAGAGTGTAAGGGAACAGTGTATTCTGTATCTAACCGATACTGTCCGTATCCCGGGGAGTGTGTGAGGGAACAGTGTATTGTGTATCTAACCGATGCTGTCCGTGTCCCTGGGAGTGTGTGAAGTAACAGTGTATTCTGTATCTAACCGATGTTGTCTGTGTCCCGGGTAGAGTGTAAGGGAACAGTGTATTCTGTATCTAACCGATACTGTCCGTGTCCCGGGGAGGGTGTGACGGAACAGTGTATTCTGTATCTAACCGATGCTGTCCGTGTCCCTGGGAGTGTTTGAAGGAACAGTGTATTCTGTATCTAACCGATGCTGTCCGTGTCCCGCGGAGTGTGTGAGGGAACAGTGTATTGGGTATCTAACCGATACTGTCCGTGTCCCATGGAGTGTGTCAAGGAACAATGTATTCTGTATCTAACCGATACTGTCCGTGTCCCGGGGAGTGTGTGACGGAACAGTGTATTCTGTATCTAACCGATGCTGTCCGTGTCCCTGGGAGTATGTGACGGAACAGTGTATTCTGTATCTAACCGATGCTGTCCGTGTCCCTGGGAGTATGTGACGGAACAGTGTATTCTGTATCTAACCGATACTGTCCGTGTCCCGGGGAGTGTGTGAAGGAGCAGTGTATTCTGTATCTAACCGATACTGTCCATGTCCCGGGGAGAGTGTAAGGGAACAGTGTATTCTGTATCTAACCGATATTGTCCGTGTCCCGGGGAGTGTGTGAGGGATCAGTGTATTCTGTATCTAACGGATACTGTCCGTGTCCCGGGGAGTGTGTGACGGAACAGTGTCTTCTGTATCTAACCAATGCTGTCCGTGTCCCAGGGAGTGTGTGAGGGAACAGTGTATTCTGTATTTAACTGATACTGCCCGTGTCCCGGGGAGTGTGTGAGGGAACAGTGTATTCTGTATCTAACCGATGCTGTCCGTGTCCCGGGGAGGGTGTGAGGGAACAGTGTATTCTGTATCTAACCGATGCTGCCCGTGTCCCGGGGAGTGTGTGAGGGATCAGTGTATTCTGTATCTAACCGATGCTGCCCGTGTCCCGGGGAGTGTGTGAGGGATCAGTGTATTCTGTATCTAACCGATGCTGTCCGTGTCCCGGGGAGTGTGTAAGGGAACAGTGTATTCTGTATCTAACCGATGCTGCCCGTGTCCCGGGGAGTGTGTGAGGGAACAGTGTATTCTGTATCTAACCAATGCTGTCCGTGTCACAGGGAGTGTTTGAAGGAATAGTGTATTCTGTATCTAACCGATACTGTCCGTGTCCCGCGGAGTGTGTGAAGGAACAGTGTATTCTGTATCTAACCGATACTGTCCATGTCCCGGGGAGTGTGTGAAGGAACAGTGTATTCTGTATCTAACCGATACTGTCCGTGTCCCGGGGAGTGTGTAAGGGAACAGTGTATTCTGTATCTAACCGATACTGTCCGTGTCACTGGGAGTGTGTGAAGGAACAGTGTATTCTGTATCTAACCGATACTGTCCATGTCCCGGGGAGTGTGTGAAGGAACAGTGTATTCTGTATCTAACCGATATTGTCCGTGTCCCTGGGAGTGTGTGAAGGAACAGTGTATTCTGTATCTATCCGATACTGTCCGTGTCCCTGGGAGTGTGTGAAGGAACAGTGTATTCTGTATCTAACTGATACTGTCCGTGTCCCGGGGAGTGTGTGAAGGAACAGTGTATTCTGTATCTAACCGATACTGTCCGTGTCCCTGGGAGTGTGTGAAGGAACAGTGTATTCTGTATCTAACCGATACTGCCCGTGTCCCGGGGAGTGTGTGAAAGAACAGTGTATTCTGTATCTAACCGATGCTGTCCGTGTCCCGGGGAGTGTGTGAAGGAACAGTGTATTCTGTATCTAACCGATACTGTCCGTGTCCCTGGGAGTGTGTGAAGGAACAGTGTATTCTGTATCTAACCGATACTGTCCGTGTCCCGGGGAGTGTGTGAAGGAACAGTGTATTCTGTATCTAACCGATACTGTCCGTGTCCCTGGGAGTGTGTGAAGGAACAGTGTATTCTGTATCTAACCGATACTGCCCGTGTCCCGGGGAGTGTGTGAAAGAACAGTGTATTCTGTATCTAACCGATGCTGTCCGTGTCCCGGGGAGTGTGTGAAGGAACAGTGTATTCTGTATCTAACCGATACTGTCCGTGTCCCTGGGAGTGTGTGAAGGAACAGTGTATTCTGTTTCTAACCTATGCTGTCCGTCTCCCGGGGAGTGTGTGAAGGAACAGTGTATTCTGTATCTAACCGATGCTGTCCGTGTCCCGGGGAGTGTGTGAAGGAACAGTGTATTCCGTATCTAACCGATGCTGTCCGTGTCCCGGGGAGTGTGTGAAGGAACAGTGTATTCTGTATCTAACGGATACTGCCCGTGTCCCGGGGAATGTGTGAGGGAACAGTGTATTCTGTATCTAACCGATGCTGTCCGTGTCCCGGGGAGAGTGTAAGGGAACAGTGTATTCTGTATCTAACCGATACTGTCCGTGTCCCGGGGAGTGTGTGAAGGAACAGTGTATTCTGTATCTAACCGATGCTGTCCGTGTCCCGGGGAGTGTGTGAAGGAACAGTGTATTCTGTATCTAATCGATGCTGTCCGTGTCCCGGGGAGTGTGTGAAGGAACAGTGTATTCTGTATCTAATCGATGCTGTCCGTGTCCCGGGGAGTGTGTGAAGGAACAGTGTATTCTGTATCTAACCTATGCTGTCCGTGTCCCAGGGAGTGTGTGAGGGCACAGTGTATTCTGTATCTAATCGATACTGTCCGTGTCCCGGGGAGTGTGTGAAGGAACAGTATATTCTGTATCTAACCTATGCTGTCCGTGTCCCAGGGAGTGTGTGAGGGAACAGTGTATTCTGTATCTAACCGATACTGCCCGTGTCCCCGGGAGTGTGTGAAGGAACAGTGTATTCTGTATCTAACCGATGCTGTCCGTGTCCCGGGGAGTGTGTGAAGGAACAGTGTATTCTGTATCTATCCGATGCTGTCCGTGTCCCGGGGAGTGTGTGAAGGAACAGTGTATTCTGTATCTAACGGATACTGCCCGTGTCCCAGGGAGTGTGTGAGGGAACAGTGTATTCTGTATCTAACCGATACTGTCCGTGTCCCGGGGAGTGTGTGAGGGAACACTGTATTCTGTATCTAACCGATACTGCCCGTGTCCCGGGGAGAGTGTAAGTGAACAGTGTATTCTGTATCTAACCGATACTGTCCGTGTCCCGGGGAGTGTGTGAGGGAACAGTGTATTCTGTATCTAACCGATACTGTCCGTGTCCCGGGGAGTGTGTGAGGGAACAGTGTATTCTGTATCTAACCGATACTGTCCATGTCCCGGGGAGAGTGTAAGGGAACAGTGTATTCTGTATCTAACCGATGCTGTCTGTGTCCCGGGGAGTGTGTGATGGAACAGTGTATTCTGTATCTAACCGATGCTGCCCGTGTCCCGGGGAGTGTGTGAGGGAACAGTGTATTCTGTATCTAACGGATACTGTCCGTGTCCCGGGGAGTGTGTGAGGGAACAGTGTATTCTGTATCTAACCGATGCTGTCCGTGTCCCGGGGAGTGTGTGAAGGAACAGTATATTCTGTATCTAACGGATACTGTCCGTGTCCCGGGGAGTGTGTGAGGGAACAGTATATTCTGTATCTAACCGATACTGTCCGTGTCCCCGGGAGTGTGTGAGGGAACAGTGTATTCTGTATCTAACCGATACTGTCCATGTCCCGGGGAGTGTGTAAGGGAACAGTGTATTCTGTATCTAACCGATACTGTCCGTGTCCCCGGGAGTGTGTGAGGGAACAGTGTATTCTGTATCTAACCGATACTGTCCGTGTCCCGGGGAGTGTGTGAAGGAACAGTGTATTCTGTATCTAACCGATACTGACCGTGTCCCGGGGAGTGTGTGAAGGAACAGTGTATTCTGTATCTAACCGATGCTGCCCGTGTCCCGGGGAGTGTGTCAGGGAACAGTGTATTCTGTATCTAACCGATACTGTCCGTGTCCCGGGGAGTGTGTGAGGGAACAGTGTATTCTGTATCTAACCGATACTGTCCATGTCCCGGGGAGAGTGTGAGGGAACAGTGTATTCTGTATCTAACGGATACTGTCCGTGTCCCGGGGATTGTGTGAAGGAACAGTGTATTCTGTATCTAACCGATGCTGTCCGTGTCCCGGGGAGTGTGTGAGGGAACAGTGTATTCTGTATCTAACCGATGCTGTCCGTGTCCCGGGGAGTGTGTGAAGGAACAGTGTATTCTGTATCTAACCGATACTGTCCGTGTCCCGGGGAGTGTGTGAGGGAACAGTGTATTCTGTATCTAACCGATGCTGTCCATGTCCCGGGGAGTGTGTGAGGGAACAGTGTATTCTGTATCTAACCGATACTGCCCGTGTCCCGGGGAGTGTGTGAAGGAACAGTGTATTCTGTATCTAACCGATACTGTCCGTGTCCCGGGGAGTGTGTGAAGGAACAGTGTATTCTGTATCTAACCGATGCTGCCCGTGTCCCGGGGAGTGTGTGATGGAACAGTGTATTCTGTATCTAACCGATGCTGTCCCTGTCCCGGGGAGTGTGTGAAGGAACAGTGTATTCTGTATCTGACCGATGCTGTCCGTGTCCCGGGGAGTGTGTGAGGGAACAGTGTATTCTGTATCTAACCGATACTGTCCGTGTCCCTGGGAGTGTGTGAGGGAACAGTGTATTCTGTATCTAACCGATACTGTCCGTGTCCCGGGGAGGGTGTGAAGGAACAGTGTATTCTGTATCTAACCGATACTGTCCGTGTCCCTGGGAGTGTGTGAGGGAACAGTGTATTCTGTATCTAACCGATACTGCCCGTGTCCCGGGGAGTGTGTGAAGGAACAGTGTATTCTGTATCTAACCGATACTGTCCGTGTCCCTGGGAGTGTGTGAGGGAACAGTGTATTCTGTATCTAACCGATACTGCCCGTGTCCCGGGGAGTGTGTGAGGGAACAGTGTATTCTGTATCTAACCGATGCTGTCCGTGTCCCGGGGAGAGTGTAAGGGAACAGTGTATTCTGTATCTAGCCGATACTGCCCGTGTCCCTGGGAGTGTGTGAGGGAACAGTGTATTCTGTATCTAACCGATACTGTCCGTGTCCCGGGGAGTGTGTAAGGGAACAGTGTATTCTGTATCTAACCGATACTGCCCGTGTCCCGGGGAGAGTGTAAGGGAACAGTGTGTTCTGTATCTAACCGATACTGTCCGTGTCCCGGGGAGTGTGTGAGGGAACAGTGTATTCTGTATCTAACCGATGCTGTCCGTGTCCCGGGGAGTGTGTAAGGGAACAGTGTATTCTGTATCTAACCGATGCTGCCCGTGTCCCGGGGAGTGTGTGAGGGAACAGTGTATTCTGTATCTAACCGATACTGTCCATGTCCCGGGGAGAGTGTAAGGGATCAGTGTATTCTGTATCTGACCGATACTGTCCGTGTCCCGGGGAGTGTGTGAAGGAACAGTGTATTCTGTATCTAACCGATACTGCCCGTGTCGCGGGGAGTGTGTGAAGGAACAGTGTATTCTGTATCTGACCGATACTGTCTGTGTCGCGGGGAGTGTGTGAAGGAACAGTGTATTCTGTATCTGACCGATACTGTCCGTGTCCCGGGGAGTGTGTGAAGGAACAGTGTATTGTGTATCTAACCGATGCTGTCCGTGTCCCGGGGAGTGTGTGAAGGAACAGTGTATTCTGTATCTAACCGATGCTGCCCGTGTCCCAGGGAGTGTGTGAGGGAACAGTGTATTCTGTATCTAACCGATACTGTACGTGTCCCGGGGAGTGTGCGAAGGAACAGTGTATTCTGTATCTAACCGATACTGTCCGTGTCCCGGGGAGTGTGTGAAGGAACAGTGTATTCTGTATCTAACCGATACTGTCCGTGTCCCGGGGAGTGTGTGAAGGAACAGTGTATTCTGTATCTAACCGATACTGTCCGTGTCCCGGGGAGTGTGTGAAGGAACAGTGTATTCTGTATCTAACCGATACTGTCCGTGTCCCGGGGAGTGTGTGAAGGAACAGTGTATTCTGTATCTAACCGATACTGTCCGTGTCCCGGGGAGAGTGTCAGGGAACAGTGTATTCTGTATCTAACCGATACTGTCCGTGTCCCGGGGAGTGTGTGAAGGAACAGTGTATTCTGTATCTGACAGATACTGTCCGTGTCGCGGGGAGTGTGTGAAGGAACAGTGTATTCTGTATCTAACCGATACTGTCCGTGTCCCGGGGAGTGTGTGAAGGAACAGTGTATTCTGTATCTAACCGATACTGTCCGTGTCCCGGGGAGTGTGTGAAGGAACAGTGTATTCTGTATCTAACCGATACTGTCCGTGTCCCGGGGAGTGTGTGAAGGAACAGTGTATTCTGTATCTAACGGATACTGCCCGTGTCCCGGGGAGTGTGTGAAGGAACAGTGTATTCTGTATCTAACCGATACTGTCCGTGTCCCAGGGAGTGTGTGAAGGAACAGTGTATTCTGTATCTAACCGATACTGTCCGTGTCCCGGGGAGTGTGTGAGGGAACAGTGTATTCTGTATCTAACCGATGCTGTCCGTGTCCCGGGGAGTGTGTGAGGGAACAGTGTATTCTGTATCTAACCGATGCTGTCCGTGTCCCGGGGAGTGTGTGAAGGAACAGTGTATTCTGTATCTAACCGATACTGTCCGTGTCCCGGGGAGTGTGTGAAGGAACAGTGTATTCTGTATCTGACCGATACTGTCCGTGTCGCGGGGAGTGTGTGAAGGAACAGTGTATTCTGTATCTAACCGATACTGTACGTGTCCCGGGGAGTGTGCGAAGGAACAGTGTATTCTGTATCTAACCGATACTGTCCGTGTCCCGGGGAGTGTGTGAAGGAACAGTGTATTCTGTATCTAACCGATACTGTCCGTGTCCCGGGGAGTGTGTGAAGGAACAGTGTATTCTGTATCTAACGGATACTGTCCGTGTCCCGGGGAGTGTGTGAAGGAACAGTGTATTCTGTATCTAACCGATACTGTCCGTGTCCCGGGGAGTGTGTGAAGGAACAGTGTATTCTGTATCTAACCGATACTGTCCTTGTCCCGGGGAGTGTGTGAAGGAACAGTGTATTCTGTATCTAACCGATACTGTCCGTGTCCCGGGGAGTGTGTGAAGGAACAGTGTATTCTGTATCTAACCGATACTGTCCGTGTCCCGGGGAGTGTGTGAAGGAACAGTGTATTCTGTATCTGACCGATACTGTCCGTGTCGCGGGGAGTGTGTGAAGGAACAGTGTATTCTGTATCTAACCGATACTGTCCGTGTCGCGGGGAGTGTGTGAAGGAACAGTGTATTCTGTATCTGACCGATACTGTCCGTGTCGCGGGGAGTGTGTGAAGGAACAGTGTATTCTGTATCTAACCGATACTGTCCGTGTCCCGGGGAGTGTGTGAAGGAACAGTGTATTCTGTATCTAACCGATACTGTCCGTGTCCCGGGGAGTGTGTGAAGGAACAGTGTATTCTGTATCTAACCGATGCTGCCCGTGTCCCGGGGAGTGTGTGAAGGAACAGTGTATTCTGTATCTAACCGATACTGTCCGTGTCGCGGGGAGTGTGTGAAGGAACAGTGTATTCTGTATCTGACCGATACTGTCCGTGTCGCGGGGAGTGTGTGAAGGAACAGTGTATTCTGTATCTAACCGATACTGTCCGTGTCGCGGGGAGTGTGTGAAGGAACAGTGTATTCTGTATCTGACCGATACTGTCCGTGTCGCGGGGAGTGTGTGAAGGAACAGTGTATTCTGTATCTAACCGATACTGTCCGTGTCCCGGGGAGTGTGTGAAGGAACAGTGTATTCTGTATCTAACCGATACTGTCCGTGTCCCGGGGAGTGTGTGAAGGAACAGTGTATTCTGTATCTAACCGATGCTGCCCGTGTCCCGGGGAGTGTGTGAGGGAACATTGTATTCTGTATCTAACCGATGCTGTCCGTGTCCCGGGGAGTGTGTGAGGGAACAGTGTATTCTGTATCTAACCGATACTGTCCGTGTCCCGGGGAGTGTGTGAGGGAACAGTGTATTCTGTATCTAACCGATACTGTCCATGTCCCGGGGAGTGTGTGAAAGAACAGTGTATTCTGTATCTAACCGATACTGTCCATGTCCCGGGGAGAGTGTGAGGGAACAGTGTATTCTGTATCTAACCGATGCTGTCCGTGTCCCGGGGAGTGTGTGAGGGAACAATGTATTCTGTATCTAATCGATACTCTCCGTGTCCCCGTGAGTGTGTGAGGGAACAGTGTATTCTGTATCTGACCGATACTGTCCGTGTCGCGGGGAGTGTGTGAAGGAACAGTGTATTCTGTATCTAACCGATACTGTCCGTGTCCCGGGGAGTGTGTGAGGGAACAGTGTATTCTGTATCTAACCGATACTGTCTGTGTCCCGGGTAGAGTGTAAGGGAACAGTGTATTCTGTATCTTACCGATATTGTCCGTGTCCCGGGGAGAGTGTAAGGGAACAGTGTATTCTGTATCTAACGGATACTGCCCTTGTCCCGGGGAGTGTGTGAAGGAACAGTGTATTCTGTATCTAACCGATATTGTCCGTGTCCCGGGGAGTGTGTGAAGGAACAGTGTATTCTGTATCTAACCGATACTGTCCGTGTCCCGGGGAGTGTGTGAGGGAACAGTGTTTTCTGTATCTAACCGATACTCTCCGTGTCCCCGTGAGTGTGTGAGGGAACAGTGTATTCTGTATCTAACCGATACTGTCCGTGTCCCAGGGAGTGTGTGAAGGAACAGTGTATTCTGTATCTAACCGATACTGTCCGTGTCCCGGGGAGTGTGTGAGGGAACAGTGTATTATGTATCTAACCGATACTGTCTGTGTCCCGGGGAGTGTGTGAGGGAACAGTGTATTCTGTATCTAACCGATACTGTCCGTGTCCCGGGTAGAGTGTAAGGGAACAGTGTATTCTGTATCTAACCGATACTGTCCATGTCCCGGGTAGAGTGTAAGGGAACAGTGTATTCTGTATCTTACCGATATTGTCCGTGTCCCGGGGAGAGTGTAAGGGAACAGTGTATTCTGTATCTAACCGATACTGTCCATGTCCCGGGGAGTGTGTGAGGGAACATTGTATTCTGTATCTAACCGATGCTGTCCCTGTCCCGGGGAGGGTGTGAAGGGCCGTGTTGTGCTCTGTTTTGTGCATCATCCTGGAGAGCGTAGGATTACGGACAGAGATAGCCGCCCCAGAGTCCGATGGACAACCCCAGTTTCCCCCAGCTCTCTTTGTAATCAAAGAGTTGTCAGTCGATTTGTTGGAGAGTTGGGCATTGATCTATAGTTTGCTGCTGTGCGAGAGACCGGGAATGATATATTCAAACACTATGTTTAGGACAGGTTTTCACACCACATTAGCCAATGAAAGTCATTTAGTGCATGTTTACTCTCCTCTCCTTTCCTCTCCCTCAGCCCTGATGCCCGCTGATTTTCCACAGTCCCTCCGTCCCCTCCCTCACCCCTCATGCCCGCTGATTTTCCTCACTCCCTCCGTCTCCCTCAGCCCTCTTGCCCGCTGATTTTCCTCAGTCCCTCCGTCCCCTCCCTCACCCCTCATGCCCGCTGATTTTCCTCACTCCCTCCGTCTCCCTCACCCCTCATGCCCGCTGATTTTCCTCACGCCCTCCGTCCTCTCCCTCACCCCTAATGCCCACTGATTTTCCTCACTCCCTCCGTCCTCTCCCTCATCCCTCATGCCCACTGATTTTCCTCACTCCCTCCGTCCTCTCCCTCACCCCTCATGCCCGCTGATTTTCCTCACGCCCTCTCCCTCACCCCTCATGCCCACTGATTTCCTCACTCCCTCCGTCCTCCCCCTCATCCCTCATGCCCGCTGATTTTCCTCACTCCCTCCGCCCCCTCCCTCACCCCTCATGCCCGCTGATTTTCCTCACTCCCTCCGTCCCCTCCCTCACCCCTCATGCCCGCTGATTTTCCTCACTCCCTCCGTCCCCTCCCTCACCCCTCATGCCCACTGATTTTCCTCACTCCCTCCGTCCCCTCCCTCACCCCTCATGCCCACTGATTTTCCTCACTCCCTCCATCCGCTCCCTCACCCCTCAGGCCCACTGATTTCCTCACTCCCTCCGTCCTCCCCCTCATCCCTCATGCCCGCTGATTTTCCTCACTCCCTCCGTCCCCTCCCTCACCCCTCATGCCCGCTGATTTTCCTCACTCCCTCCATCCTCTCCCTCACCCCTCATGCCTGCTGATTTTCCTCACTCCCTCCGTCCTCTCCCTCACCCCTCATGCCCGCTGATTTTCCTCACTCCCTCTGTCCCCTCCCTCACCCCTCATGCCCGCTGATTTTCCTCACTCCCTCCGTCTCCCTCAGCCCTCTTGCCCGCTGATTTTCCTCAGTCCCTCCGTCCCCTCCCTCACCCCTCATGCCCGCTGATTTTCCTCACTCCCTCCGTCTCCCTCACCCCTCATGCCCGCTGATTTTCCTCACGCCCTCCGTCCTCTCCCTCACCCCTAATGCCCACTGATTTTCCTCACTCCCTCCGTCCTCTCCCTCATCCCTCATGCCCACTGATTTTCCTCACTCCCTCCGTCCTCTCCCTCACCCCTCATGCCCGCTGATTTTCCTCACGCCCTCTCCCTCACCCCTCATGCCCACTGATTTCCTCACTCCCTCCGTCCTCCCCCTCATCCCTCATGCCCGCTGATTTTCCTCACTCCCTCCGCCCCCTCCCTCACCCCTCATGCCCGCTGATTTTCCTCACTCCCTCCGTCCCCTCCCTCACCCCTCATGCCCGCTGATTTTCCTCACTCCCTCCGTCCCCTCCCTCACCCCTCATGCCCACTGATTTTCCTCACTCCCTCCGTCCCCTCCCTCACCCCTCATGCCCACTGATTTTCCTCACTCCCTCCATCCGCTCCCTCACCCCTCAGGCCCACTGATTTCCTCACTCCCTCCGTCCTCCCCCTCATCCCTCATGCCCGCTGATTTTCCTCACTCCCTCCGTCCCCTCCCTCACCCCTCATGCCCGCTGATTTTCCTCACTCCCTCCATCCTCTCCCTCACCCCTCATGCCTGCTGATTTTCCTCACTCCCTCCGTCCTCTCCCTCACCCCTCATGCCCGCTGATTTTCCTCACTCCCTCTGTCCCCTCCCTCACCCCTCATGCCCGCTGATTTTCCTCACTCCCTCCGACCCCTCCCTCACCCCTCATGCCCGCTGATTTTCCTCACTCCCTCCGTCCTCTCCCTCACCCCTCATGCCCGCTGATTTTCCTCACTCTCCTCTCCCTCACCCCTCATGCCCGCTGATTTTCGTCACTCCCTCCGTCCCCTCCCTCACCCCTCATGCCCGCTGTTTTTCCTCACTCTCCTCTCCCTCACCCCTCATGCCCACTGATTTTCCTCACTCCCTCCGTCCCCTCCCTCACCCCTCATGCCCACTGATTTTCCTCACTCCCTCCATCCTCTCCCTCACCCCTCAGGTCCGCTGATTTTCCTCACTCCCTCCGTCCCCTCCCTCACCCCTCATGCCCGCTGATTTTCCTCACTCCCTCCGTCCTCTCCCTCACCCCTCATGCCCGCTGATTTTCCTCACTCCCTCCGTCCTCTCCCTCACCCCTCATGCCCGGTGATTTTCATCACTCACTCCGTCCCCTCCCTCACCCCACATGCCTGCTGATTTTCCTCACTCCCTCCGACCCCTCCCTCACCCCTCATGCCCGCTGATTTTCCTCACTCCATCCTCTCCCTCACCCCTCATGCCCGTTGATTTTCCTCTCTCTCCTCTCCCTCACCCCTCATGCCCGCTGATTTTCCTCACTCCCTCCGTCCCCTCCCTCACCCCTCATGCCCGCTGTTTTTCCTCACTCTCCTCTCCCTCACCCCTCATGCCCGCTGATTTTCCTTACTCTCCTCTCCCTCACCCCTCATGCCCGCTGATTTTCCTCACTCCCTCCGTCTCCCTCACCCATCATGCACGCTGTTTTTCCTCACTCCCTCCGTCTCCCTCATCCCTCATGCCTGCTGATTTTCCTCACTCCCTCCGTCTCCCTCACCCCTCATGCCCGCTGATTTTCCTCAATCTCCTCTCCCTCACCCCTCATGCCCGCTGATTTTCCTCACTCCCTCCGTCCCCTCCCTCACCCCTCACGCCTGCTGATTTTCCTCACTCCCTCCGTCTCCCTCACCCCTCATGCCCGCTGATTTTCCTCAATCTCCTCTCCCTCATGCCCGCTGATTTTCCTCACTCCCTCCGTCCCCTCCTTCACCCCTCATGCCCGCTGATTTTCCTCACTCCCTCCGTCCCCTCCCTCACCCCTCATGCCTGCTGATTTTCCTCACTCTCCTCTCCCTCACCCCTCATGCCCGCTGATTTTCCTCACTCCCTCCGTCCTCTCCCTCACCCCTCATGCCCGCTGATTTTCCTCACTCCCTCCGTCCCCTCCCTCACCCCTCATGCCCGCTGATTTTCCTCACTCCGTCCTCTCCCTCACCCCTCATGCCCGCTGATTTTCCTCACTCTCCTCTCCCTCACCCCTCATGCCCGCTGATTTTCCTCACTCCCTCCGTCCCCTCCCTCACCCCTCATGCCTGCTGTTTTTCCTCTCTCCTCTCCCTCACCCCTCATGCCCGCTGATTTTCCTTACTCTCCACTCCCTCACCCCTCATGCCCGCTGATTTTCCTCACTCCCTCCGTCCCCTCCCTCACCCCTCATGTCCGCTGATTTTCCTCACTCCCTCCGTCTCCCTCACCCCTCATGCACGCTGATTTTCCTCACTCCCTCCGTCTCCCTCACCCCTCATGCACGCTGATTTTCCTCACTCCCTCCGTCTCCCTCATCCCTCATGCCCGCTGATTTTCCTCACTCCCTCCGTCTCCCTCACCCCTCATGCCCGCTGATTTTCCTCAATCTCCTCTCCCTCACCCCTCATGCCCACTGATTTTCCTCACTCCCTCCGTCCCCTCCCTCACCCCTCATGCCCGCTGATTTTCCTCACTCCCTCCGTCCCCTCCCTCACCCCTCGTGCCTGCTGATTTTCCTCACTCTCCTCTCCCTCACCCCTCATGCCCGCTGAATTTCCTCACTCCCTCCCTCTCCCTCACCCCTCATGCCCGCTGATTTTCCTCACTCCCTCCGTCCTCTCCCTCACCCCTCATGCCCGCTGATTTTCCTCACTCCCTCCGTCCTCTCCCTCACCCCTCATGCCCACTGTTTTTCCTCACTCCCTCCGTCCTCTCCCTCACCCCTCATTCCCGCTGATTTTCCTCACTCCCTCCGTCCCCTCCCTCACCCCTCATGCCCGCTGATTTTCCTCACTCCCTCCCTCTCCCTCACCCCTCATGCCCGCTGATTTTCCTCACTCCCTCCGTCCTCTCCCTCACCCCTCATGCCCGCTGATTTTCCTCACTCCCTCCGTCCTCTCCCTCACCCCTCATGCCCGCTGTTTTTCCTCACTCCCTCTGTCCTCTCCCTCACCCCTCATTCCCGCTGATTTTCCTCACTCCCTCCATCCCCTCCCTCACCCCTCATGCCCGCTGATTTTCCTCACTCCCTCACCCCTCATGCCCGCTGATTTTCCTCACTCTCCCCTCCCTCACCCCTCATGCCCGCTGATTTTCCTCACTCCCTCCATCCTCTCCCTCACCCCTCATGCCCGCTGATTTTCCTCACTCCCTCCATCTCCCTCACCCCTCATGCCCGCTGATTTTCCTCACTCCCTCCATCCTCTCCCTCACCCCTCATGCCCGCTGATTTTCCTCACTCCCTCCGTCCTCTCCCTCACCCTTCCTGCCCGCTGATTTTCCTCACTCCCTCCATCTCCCTCACCCCTCATGCCCGCTGATTTTCCTCACTCCCTCCATCTCCCTCACCCCTCATTCCCGCTGATTTTCCTCACTCCCTCCATCCTCTCCCTCACCCCTCATGCCCGCTGATTTTCCTCTCTCTCCCCTCCCTCAGCCCTCATGCCCGCTGATTTTCCTCACTCCCTCCGTCCCCTCCCTCACCCCTCATGCCCGCTGATTTTCCTCACTCCCTCCGTCCTCTCCCTCACCCCTCATGCCCGCTGATTTTCCTCACTCTCTCCGTCTCCCTCACCTCTCATGCCCGCTGATTTTCCTCACTCCCTCCGTCCTCTCCCTCAGCCCTCATGCCCGCTGATTTTCCTCATTCCCTCCATCCCCTCCCTCACCCCTCATGCCCGCTGATTTTCCTCACTCCCTCCGTCCCCTCCCTCACCCCTCATGCCCGCTTATTTTCCTCACTCCCTCCGTCTCCCTCACCCCTCATGCCCGCTGATTTTCCTCACTCCCTCCGTCTCCCTCACCCCTCATTCTCGCTGATTTTCCTCACTCCCTCCATCCCCTCCCTCACCCCTCACGCCCGCTGATTTTCCTCACTCCCTCCGTCGTCCTCACCCCTCATGCCCGCTGATTTTCCAGCACAGTGTGAAATGCCCAGTTAAAAACAGAATGTGTAGGAAATATTTGGCCGTCAGTCTGCATCGTTGCGTAGAAAATTTGCCTCCAGCCGGCAGATGAGCAAGCGGTGCTCCCATCCTGACTGCACGTACATCAGCCTTCGAGACCAATCTCCCAGGATGCTCAGGGGCTGTGGCGTTTGCAGTTGTTGCTCCGTGTTTTGATGGTGAAAGTCAGCGTAGTTGATGTCTGAATGTATGAATATACATCTGGACTCTGACGTAGTCACATCGTGAGTGGCTCACACATTGAGTAGTTTGGAGCAAGATAGTCATTCTGAAGCAGAACATCAGCCAGGTTAAATTTATAGCCCAGCGCCGTGTTCCTTCTCCACCAGCCAACAGCTTCATTGTGAGTGACTTCTGCAAGAGGTTGCTGAGTCTTCAGGTACAGACAGGCAGGCAGACATACTTTATTGATCCCGGGGGAAATCGGGTTTCGTTACAGCCGCACCAACCAAGAATAGTGAAGAAATATAGCAATATAAAACCATAAATAATTAAATAATAATGTTGATCATTCCCAATGGAAATAAGTCCAGGACCAGCCTATTGGCTCAGGTTGTCTGACACTCCGAGGGAGGAGTTGTAAAGTTTGATGGCCACAGGCAGGAATGACTTCCTATGATGCTGGATTTGAATCCAGGTCTCGGGATTATTCCTGAACAGATGAAATGGTGATTCTCCGAACTACTTCCCCCTGATTTTGTAAGCAGGGTGACATGTCAGACTACTGGTGCACGGATGGACTAATTTGGTAATGGTGGAGAGCTGGGTTTGTTACTGTGAATGACAGGTGTCCTGTCTTCTACAGGTTGTATACGGGACAACAGAGAACAGTCCGGTCACATTTCAAGGATTTCCACAAGACGAAATAAAACGAAAAACAGAGACAGTTGGATACATCAGCCCTCACATTGAGGTAAGAACAAGGAAGTATCGTTTGTTGCTGGTGAAATTAATCTACAGAACTGGCTCCTCTTCCCAAGCTTCCCACCTCCCTTCTAAACCCTCCTACACCTCCTTTTCTCCTCTTCTCACTCACTAAGTTCTTTCCTGTCTTTCTATCACGGTCCCATTCTCTCCAGATTTCCTCCTCCCTTCTGCTCCTTCCCTGCCCTTACGCTCTTTCTTTCCTATTTACCCTTATCAGAGTCAGTTCATCCTCATTGCTTCTCCTTATTCTTTCCTTTGAATTTTACATCCTCTCCAGCACCTCTGCTCAACAAGTCTGCTACTTCTGACTCCTCTTTAGAGCCGATGTTAATCAGCTCTCATCAATTTTCTCAGTGACGAAATGCAGAGTTCAGCACTGACTTGTTGCCACGCTTTTTGGTGTGCCGTGTTGTTCTCTGTCCCGTGCTGTTCTCTGTCCCGTGCTGTTCTCTGTCCCGTGTTGTTCTCTGTGCCGTGTTGTTCTCTGTGCCATGTTGTTCTCTGTCCCGTGCTGTTCTCTGTACCGTGTTGTTCTCTGTCCCGTGTTGTACTCTGTGCCGTGCTGTTCTCTGTCCCGTGTTGTTCTCTGTGCCGTGTTGTTCTCTGTACCGTGTTGTTCTCTGTCCCGTGTTGTTCTCTGTGCCGTGCTGTTCTCTGTCCCGTGTTGTTCTCTGTGCCGTGTTGTTCTCTGTGCCGTGTTGTTCTCTGCGCCGTGTTGTTCTCTGTCCCGTGTTGTGCTCTGTGCCGTGTTGTTCTCTGCGCCGTGTTGTTCTCTGTCCCGTGTTGTTCTCTGCGCCGTGCTGTTCTCTGCGCCGTGCTGTTCTCTGTGCCGTGCTGTTCTCTGTGCCGTGTTGTTCTCTGTGCCGTGTTGTTCTCTGCGCCGTGTTGTTCTCTGCGCCGTGTTGTTCTCTGCGCCGTGCTGTTCTCTGCGCCGTGTTGTTCTCTGTACCGTGTTGTTCTCTGTACCGTGCTGTTCTCTGTACCGTGTTGTTCTCTGTACCGTGTTGTTCTCTGCTCCGTGTTGTTCACTGCGCCGTGCTGTTCTCTGTGCCGTGTTGTTCTCTGTGCCGTGTTGTGCTCTGTGCCGTGTTGTGCTCTGTACCGTGTTGTTCTCTGTGCCGTGTTGCTCTCTGTGCCGTGTTGTTCACTGTGCCGTGTTGTGCTCTGTGCCGTGTTGATCTCTGTACCGTGTTGATCTCTGTACCGTGTTGATCTCTGCACCGTGTTGTTCTCTGCACCGTGTTGTTCTCTGCACCGTATTGTTCTCTGTGCCGTGTGGTTCTCTGTGCCGTGTTGTTCTCTGTACCGTGTTGTTCTCTGTACCGTGTTGTTCTCTGCACCGTATTGTTCTCTGTACCGTGTTGTTCTCTGTACAGTGTTGTTCTCTGTACCGTGTTGTTCTCTGCGCTGTGTTGTTCTCTGCACCGTATTGTTCTCTGTGCCGTGTGGTTCTCTGTGCCGTGTTGTTCTCTGTACCGTGTTGTTCTCTGTACCGTGTTGTTCTCTGCTCCGTGTTGTTCTCTGTACCGTGTTGTTCTCTGTACCGTGTTGTTCTCTCTGCCGTATTGATCTCTGTACCATGTTGATCTCTGCACCGTGTTGTTCTCTGCACCGTGTTGTTCTCTGCACCGTATTGTTCTCTGTGCCGTGTGGTTCTCTGTGCCGTGTTGTTCTCTGTACCGTGTTGTTCTCTGTACCGTGTTGTTCTCTGCTCCGTATTGTTCTCTGCACCGTGTTGATCTCTGCACCGTGTTGTTCTCTGTACCGTGTTGTTCTCTGTACAGTGTTGTTCTCTGTACCGTGTTGATCTCTGTGCCGTGTTGTTCTCTGTGCTGTGTTGTTCTCTGCGCCGTGTTGTTCTCTGTGCCGTGTTGTGCTCGGTGCCGTGTTGTTCTCTGTACCGTGTTGTTCTCTGAACCGTGTTGTTCTCTGTACCGTGTTGTTCTCTGCACCGTGTTGTTCTCTGTACCGTGTTGTTCTCTGCAACGTGTTTCTCTGTGCACCGTGTTGTTCTCTGTACCGTGTTGTTCTCTGCACCGTGTTGTTCTCTGTACCGTGTTGTTCTCTGCACCGTGTTGTTCTCTGTACCGTGTTGTTCTCTGCAACGTCTTCTCTGCAACCTGTTGTGCTCTGGTCCGTGTTGTTCTCTGCAACGTGTTGTGCTCTGTGCCGTGTTGTGCTCTGTGCCGTGTTGTTCTCTGCTCTGCACCGTGTTGTTCTCTGCAACGTGTTCTCTGCAACTTGTTGTGCTCTGGTCTGTGTTGTTCTCTGCAATGTGTTGTGCTCTGTGCCGTGTTGTGCTCTGTGCCGTGTTGTTCTCTGCTCTGCACCGTGTTGTTCTCTGCTCTGCACCGTGTTGTTCTCTGCACCGTGTTGTTCTCTCTTCCGTGTTGTTCTCTCTACCGTGTTGATCTCTGTGCCGTGTTGTTCTCTGTCCCGTGTTGTTCTCTGTCCCGTGTTGTTCTCTGCGCCGTGTTGTTCTCTGTCCCGTGTTGTTCTCTGCGCCGTGTTGTTCTCTGAACCGTGTTGTCCTTTTTACCGTGTTGTTCTCTGAACCGTGTTGTCCTTTTTACCTTGCTGTTCTCTGTGCCGTGTTGTTCTCTGTGCCGTGTTGTTCTCTGCACCGTGTTGTTCTCTGTACCGTGTTGATCTCTGTACCGTGTTGATCTCTGTACCGTGTTGATCTCTGTACCGTGTTGTTCACTGCACCGTGTTGTTCTCTGTACCGTGTTGTTCTCTGTACCGTGTTGTTCTCTGTCCCGTGTTGTTTTCTGCTCTGCACCGTGTTGTTCTCTGCACCGTGTTGTTCTCACTTCCGTGTTGTTCTCTCTACCGTGTTGATCTCTGTGCCGTGTTGATCTCTGTGCCGTATTGATCTCTGTGCCGTGTTGTTCTCTGTCCCGTGTTGTTCTCTGTCCCGTGTTGTTCTCTGCGCCGTGTTGTTCTCTGAACCGTGTTGTCCTTTTTACCGTGTTGATCTCTGTACCGTGTTGTTCTCTGAACCGTGTTGTCCTTTTTACCGTGTTGTTCTCTGAACCGTGTTGTCCTTTTTACCGTGTTGTTCTCTGTCCCGTGTTGTTCTCTGCACCGTGTTGTTCTCTGTACCATGTTGTTCTCTGCACCGTGTTGATCTCTGTACCGTGTTGTTCTCTGTACCGTGTTGTTCTCTGTCCCGTGTTGTTTTCTGCTCTGCACCGTGTTGATCTCTGTACCGTGTTGTTCTCTGTCCCGTGTTGTTCTCTGTCCCGTGTTGTTCTCTGCGCCGTGTTGTTCTCTGAACCGTGTTGTCCTTTTTACCGTGTTGATCTCTGTACCGTGTTGTTCTCTGAACCGTGTTGTCCTTTTTACCGTGTTGATCTCTGTACCGTGTTGTTCTCTGTACCGTGTATCTCTGTGCACCGTGTTGTTCTCTGTACCATGTTGTTCTCTGCACCGTGTTGTTCTCTGCGCCGTGTTGTTCTCTGTACCGTGTTGTTCTCTGCACCGTGTTGTTCTCTGTACCGTGTTGTTCTCTGCAACTTGTTGTGCTCTGGTCCGTGTTGTTCTCTGCAATGTGTTGTGCTCTGTGCCGTGTTGTGCTCTGTGCCGTGTGGTTCTCTGCTCTGCACCGTGTTGTTCTCTGCACCGTGTTGTTCTCTGCACCGTGTTGTGCTCTGTGCCATGTTGTGCTCTGCTCTGCACCGTGTTGTTCTCTGCTCTGCACCGTGTTGTTCTCTGCACCGTGTTGTTCTCTCTTCCGTGTTGTTCTCTCTACCGTGTTGATCTCTGTGCCGTGTTGTTCTCTGTCCCGTGTTGTTCTCTGTCCCGTGTTGTACTCTGCACCGTGTTGTTCTCTGAACCGTGTTGTTCTCTCTTCCGTGTTGTTCTCTCTACCGTGTTGATCTCTGTGCCGTGTTGTTCTCTGTCCCGTGTTGTTCTCTGTCCCGTGTTGTACTCTGCACCGTGTTGTTCTCTGAACCGTGTTGTTCTCTGAACCGTGTTGTCCTTTTTACCGTGTTGATCTCTGTACCGTGTTGTTCTCTGAACCGTGTTGTCCTTTTTAACGTGTTGTTCTCTGAACCGTGTTGTCCTTTTTACCTTGCTGTTCTCTGCACCGTGTTGTTCTCTGCGCCGTGTTGTTCTCTGCACCGTGTTGTTCTCTGTACCGTGTTGTTCTCTGCACCGTGTTGTTCTCTGCAACTTGTTGTGCTCTGTTCCGTGTTGTTCTCTGCAACGTGTTGTTCTCTGCAACGTGTTGTGCTCTGTGCCGTGTTGTGCTCTGTGCCGTGTTGTTCTCTGCTCTGCACCGTGTTGTTCTCTGTACCGTGTTGTTCTCTGCACCGTGTTGTTCACTGTGCCGTGTTGTTCACTGTGCCGTGTTGTTCTCTGCGCCGTGTTGTTGTTCCCTGTGCCGTGTTGTTCTGTGTACCGTGTTGTTGTCTGTACTGTGTTGTGCTCTGCACCGTGTTGTTCTCTGTACCGTGTTGTTCTCTGCACCGTGTTGTTCTCTGTACCGTGTTGTTCTCTGTACCGTGTTGTTCTCTGCTCCGTGTTGTGCTCTGCTCCGTTTTGTGCTTTGTACCGTGTTGTTCTCTGTACCGTGTTGTTCTCTGTACCGTGTTGATCTCTGCACCGTGTTGTTCTCTGTACCGTGTTGTTCTCTGCAACGTGTTTCTCTGTGCACCGTGTTGTTCCCTGTGCCGTGTTGTTCTGTGTACCGTGTTGTTGTCTGTACTGTGTTGTGCTCTGCACCGTGTTGTTCTCTGTACCGTGTTGTTCTCTGCACCGTGTTGTTCTCTGTACCGTGTTGTTCTCTGTACCGTGTTGTTCTCTGCTCCGTGTTGTGCTCTGCTCCGTTTTGTGCTTTGTACCGTGTTGTTCTCTGTGCCGTGTTGTTCTCTGTACTGTGTTGTTCTCTGTACCGTGTTGTGCTCTGTACCGTGTTGTTCTCTGTACCGTGTTGATCTCTTTACCGTGTTGTTCTCTGCACCGTGTTGTTCTCTGTACCGTGTTTCTCTCTGCACCGTGTTGTTCTCTGCACCGTGTTGTTCTCTGTACCGTGTTGTTCTCTGCAACGTGTTGTTCTCTGTACCGTGTTGTTCTCTGTACCATGTTGTTCTCTGTACCGTGTTGTTCTCTGCAACGTGTTGTTCTCTGTACCGTGTTGTTTTCTGTACCATGTTGTTCTCTGCACCGTGTTGTTCTCTGTACCATGTTGTTCTCTGCACCGTGTTGTTCTCTGTACCATGTTGTTCTCTGTACCGTGTTGTTCTCTGCAACGTGTTGTGCTCTGTTCCGTGTTGTGCTCTGCGCTGTAGAGCTGATTGCATTAGCTCCTGCTGCTTTGTACTCCACTGACAGTGGTTGTGTACTTGGATTTGACAAGATGCTGCACTTGAGGCTCATGTTATTACAGGGAAGTCACTGGCCTGGATACAAGTCTGGCTGACTGGCAGGAGGCAAAGTGTGGTAATAAGGGGGGCCTTTTCTAGTTCGCTGCTGGTGCCTCGTGGTCTTTCACAGGGGTCAGAGTTGGGACAGATACTTTTTATTTTATTTGTCAGTGTTTGGATTATGGATTCTATGGCTTTGTGGCAAAGATTGCAGATGATACAAAGGCAGTGTTGAGGGATCAGAGAGGCTGCAGAAGGTCGTAGACAGGTTAGCAGAATGGGCAAAGGAATGACAGATGGAATACAGTGTCGGCAAATGTACGGTTATACGCTTTGGTAGAGGAAATAAAAGGGTAAACTATTTTGTAAATGGGGAGAAAATCCAAAAAAAATCAGAGATGCAAGGGGACTTGGAAGCCCTTGTGCAGGGTTCCCTAAAGGTTAATTTCCAGGGTGACTTGGTGGTGATGAAGACACACGCAATGTCCGCATTCATTGCGAGAGAACCGGAATAGAACAGGAAGGGTGTGATGCTGAGGTTTCATTAGGCATTGGTCAGAACACACTTGGATACTGTGAGCAGTTCTGGGCCACTTATTTAAGGAATGATGTGCTGGCATTGGACAGGGTCAAGAGGAGGTTTGTGAGAATGGTTCCAGGAGTGAAAGGGTTAATGAGTGAGGCGCTTTGGGCCTTTACTCGCTGGAGTTTAGAAGAATGAGCGGAGATCTCCATCAAATATTGAAAGGCTGGAGAGAGTGGACATGGAGAGACTGTTTCCCGTCTTGGAGAAGCACGCAGCTTCAGAATAGAGTGACAGCCATTTAGCGGAGATGCGTAGGAGTTTCTTTAGCCAGGGGGTTGTGACTGAGTAATTCACAGTTAAAAGACTATATTTAAGTGAAGGTGGATTAGTCGGTGTCAAAGGTTGGGGGGAAGCGGGGGAAGGGTAATAAACTTGCCGTGATGGAATGCAAAATAGGCTCAAAGGAGCCAATGGCCTAATTTTGCTGCACTTCTTCTGGTTTTCTGGACATGCTAATAATGCTGCCCTCATTGTTTCTCAGTAAAAGCTGAGTAGAAACACCTCTCGTTGCCAACCTCGATGCCCATTCCATTGAGATCCAGCTTCGAGTTCCTCTCCTGCAGTCTCCAACATTTCATTGCTCAGTATCCCTGTGTGCTTTCTCCTCTACAGTGGCATTTATTTCCCAGAAGCTTAGCATTCCCACAGGGATGGTGACACTAGCGTTGAGCACGGCACAGAAACTCTAAGAAACACATTTAATACCCATTGATCTAAGGAGAATCTGCAGGGTATTGCTCCTCCAGTAATTCACGTTTTTCAATTTGTATCACAGGCTAAAGTTGTGGATCCCCAAACTAAGGAAATCCTTCCTGTGAACACGGCAGGGGAACTGTGGATCCGTGGGTATTCTGTCATGTTGGGATACTGGAATGACCCGGAAAAGACAAAGGAAGTCATCACCCCGGAGGGGTGGTATAGAACGGGGTGAGTGAGTGGGTGAAGTCACTGATTCATTTGAGTTCAGTTCCTCCAAACACTGAGAAAATTCAGCCCCAGCTCTGCTCTTGTTACACATTTCCGGACCAAGTGCTCAGCACGGGCTGCTCTGTTCCGGGGATGAGTGCAAACTACAGGAGTTGGATGAGT
>NC_082728.1:62805609-62808109 GCF_030144855.1 Hypanus sabinus
TGAGTGTGTGTGTGTCTGTGTGTGTGTGTTTGTGTGTGTATGTGTGTCTGTGTGTGAGTGTTTATGTGTGAGTGTGTGTGTGTATGTGAGTGAGTGTGTGTGTCTGTGTGTGACTGTTTATGTGTTTGTGTGTGAGTGTGTGTGTGTATGTGTGTGTGTGTGAGTGTGTGTGTGTCTGTGTGTGAGTGTTTGTGTGTGTATGTCTGTCTGTGTGTGAGTGTTTATGTGTGTGTGAGTGTGTGTGTGTCTGTGTGTGAGTGTGTGTGTGTGTGTCTGTGTGTGTGTGATTGTGTGTGTATGTGTGTCTGTGTGTGAGTGTTTATGTGTGAGTGTGTGTGTGTGTATGTGAGTGAGTGTGTGTGTCTGTGTGTGAGTGTTTGTGTGTGTATGTGTGTCTGTGTGTGAGTGTTTATGTGTGTGTGAGTGTTTGTGTGTGTGTGTCTGTGTGTGAGTGTTTATGTGTGTATGTGTGTCTGTGTGTGAGTGTTTATGTGTGTGTGAGTGTGTGTGTGTCTGTGTGTGAGTGTATGTGTGTATGTGAGTGAGTGTGTGTGTCTGTGTGTGTGCGTATGTGTGTGTGTGAGTGTGTGTGTCTGTGTGTGAGTGTTTATGTGAGTGTGAGTGTGTGTGTCTGTGTGTGAGTGTTTGTGTGTGTATGTGTGTCTGTGTGTGAGTGTTTATGTGTGTGTGAGTGTGTGTGTGTCTGTGTGTGAGTGTTTGTGTGTGTGTGTCTGTGTGTGAGTGTGTGTGTATGTGAGTGAGTGTGTGTGTCTGTGTGTGTGTTTGTGTGTGTATGTGTGTCTGTGTGTGAGTGTTTATGTGTGAGTGTGTGTGTGTATGTGTGTCTGTGTGTGAGTGTTTCTGTGTGTATGTGTGTCTGTGTGTGAGTATGTGTGAGTGTGTGTGTGTGTATGTGAGTGAGTGTGTGTGTCTGTGTGTGAGTGTTTGTGTGTGTATGTGTGTCTGTGTGTGAGTGTTTATGTGTGTGTGTATGTGTGTGAGTGTTTGTGTGTGTATGTGTGTCTGTGTGTGAGTGTTTATGTGTGTGTGAGTGTGTGTGTGTCTGTGTGTGAGTGTTTGTGTGTTTATGTGTGTCTGTGTGTGTGTTTATGTGTGTGTGAGTGTGTGTGTGTCTGTGTGTGTGTTTGTGTGTGTGTGTGTGTCTGTGTGTGTGTGTTTGTGTGTGTATGTGTGTCTGTGTGTGAGTGTGTGTGTGTATGTGAGTGAGTGTGTGTGTCTGTGTGTGAGTGTTTGTGTGTGTATGTGTGTCTGTGTGTGAGTGTTTATGTGTGAGTGTGTGTGTGTATGTGTGTCTGTGTGTGAGTGTTTCTGTGTGTATGTGTGTCTGTCTGTGAGTATGTGTGAGTGTGTGTGTGTATGTGAGTGAGTGTGTGTGTCTGTGTGTGAGTGTTTGTGTGTGTATGTGTGTGAGTGTTTATGTGTGAGTGTGTGTGTGTATGTGTGTCTGTGTGTGAGTGTTTCTGTGTGTATGTGTGTCTGTCTGTGAGTATGTGTGAGTGTGTGTGTATGTGAGTGAGTGTGTGTGTCTGTGTGTGAGTGTTTGTGTGTGTATGTGTGTCTGTGTGTGAGTGTTTATGTGTGTGTGAGTATTTGTGTGTGAGTGTGTGTGTGTGTATGTGTGTGTGTCTGTGTGTGAGTGTATGTGTGTATGTGAGTGAGTGTGTGTGCGTATGTGTGCGTGTGAGTGTGTGTGTCTGTGTGTGAGTGTTTATGTGTGTGTGAGTGTGTGTGTGTCTGTGTGTGAGTGTTTGTGTGTGTATGTGTGTCTGTGTGTGAGTGTTTATGTGTGTGTGAGTGTGTGTGTGTCTGTGTGTGAGTGTTTGTGTGTGTGTGTGTGTGTGTCTGTGTGTGAGTGTGAGTGTGTGTGTGTATGTGAGTGAGTGTGTGTGTCTGTGTGTGAGTGTTTCTGTGTGTATGTGTGTCTGTGTGTGAGTGTTTATGTGTGAGTGTGTGTGTGTATGTGAGTGAGTGTGTGTGTCTGTGTGTGAGTGTTTGTGTGTGTATGTGTGTCTGTGTGTGTGTTTATGTGTGTGTGTGTATGTGTGTGAGTGCTTGTGTGTGTATGTGTGTCTGTGTGTGAGTGTTTATGTGTGTGTGAGTGTGTGTGTGTCTGTGTGTGAGTGTTTGTGTGTGTGTGTGTCTGTGTGTGAGTGTGTGTGTGTGTA
Organism: Hypanus sabinus; assembly: GCF_030144855.1. Lineage (NCBI taxonomy): Eukaryota > Metazoa > Chordata > Chondrichthyes > Myliobatiformes > Dasyatidae > Hypanus > Hypanus sabinus. Next base: position 62,807,796 of record NC_082728.1, read on the forward strand.
TGTGAGTGAGTGTGTGTGTCTGTGTGTGAGTGTTTGTGTGTGTATGTGTGTCTGTGTGTGAGTGTTTATGTGTGAGTGTGTGTGTGTATGTGTGTCTGTGTGTGAGTGTTTCTGTGTGTATGTGTGTCTGTGTGTGTGTATGTGTGAGTGTGTGTGTGTGTGTGTGAGAGAGAGAGTGTCCGATTCTGTGTGTGTGAGTGTGTGTGTGTGTGTGTCTGTGTGTGTGTGTGTGTGTGTATGTATGTGTGTCTGTGTGTGAGAGAGTGTCTGATTCTGTGTGTGTGAGTGTGTGTGTCTGTGTATGTGTGTGTGTG
>NC_082728.1:62813109-62818109 GCF_030144855.1 Hypanus sabinus
AGTGTGTGTGTGTGTGTGGGTGTCTGTGTGTGTCTGTGTGTGTGTGTGTGAGAGAGAGAGTGTCCGATTCTGTGTGTGTGAGTGTTTGTGTCTGTGTCTGTGTATGTGTGTGTGTCTGTGTGTGTGTGTGTGTGTGTGTGTGTCTGTGTGTGTGTATGTGTGTGTGTGTGAGTATGTGTGTGTATGTGTGTCTGTGTGTGTGTGTGTGTCTGTGTGTGAGTGTGTGTGTATGTGAGTATGTGTGTGTGTATGTGTGCCTGTCTGTCTGTGTGTGTGTATGTGTGTGTGTGTCTCTGTGTGTGTGTGTGTGTGTGTGTGTGTGTGTGTGTGTGTCTGTGTGTGTGTGTGTGTGTCTGTCTGTCTGTCTCTGTGTGTGTGTGTGTGAGAGAGAGTATCCGATTCTGTGTGTGTGTGTGTGTGAGAGAGTGTCCGATTAGGTGTGTGTGTGTGTGTGTCTGTGTGTGTGTGTGTGTGTGTGTGTATGTGTGTGTGAGTGTTTGTGTGTGTATGTGTGTCTGTGTGTGAGTGTTTATGTGTGAGTGTGTGTGTGTATGTGTGACTGTGTGTGAGTGTTTCTGTGTGTATGTGTGTCTGTGTGTGTGTATGTGTGAGTGTGTGTGTGTGTGTGTGTGGGTGAGAGAGAGTGTCCGATTCTGTGTGAGTGAGTGTGTGTGTGTGTGTGTCTGTGTGTGTGTGTGTGTATGTGTGTCTGTGTGTGAGAGAGTGTCTGATTCTGTGTGTGTGAGTGTGTGTGTCTGTGTATGTGTGTGTGTCTGTGTGTGTGTGAGTGTGTGTGTGTGTCTGTGTGTGTGTATGTGTGTGTGTGAGTATGTGTGTGTATGTGTGTCTGTGTGTGTGTGTGTGTCTGTGTGTGAGTGTGTGTGTATGTGAGTATGTGTGTGTGTATGTGTGCCTGTCTGTCTGTGTGTGTGTATGTGTGTGTGTGTCTCTGTGTGTGTGTGTGTGTGTGTGTGTGTGTGTGTGTGTCTGTGTGTGTGTGTGTGTGTCTGTCTGTCTGTCTCTGTGTGTGTGTGTGTGAGAGAGAGTATCCGATTCTGTGTGTGTGTGTGTGTGAGAGAGTGTCCGATTAGGTGTGTGTGTGTGTGTGTGTGTGTGTGTGTGTGTGTGTGTGTATGTGTGTGTGAGTGTTTGTGTGTGTCTGTGTGTGTGTATGAGTGTGTGAGTGTGTAAGTATGAGTGTGTGTGTATGTGTGCCTGTCTGTGTGTGTGTATGTGTGTGTGTATGTGTGTATGTGAGTGTGTGTGTGTCTCTGTGTGTGCGTATGTGTGTGTGAGTGTGTGTGTGTCTGTGTGTGAGCATTTGTGTGTGTATGTGTGTCTGTGTGTGAGTGTTTATGTGTGTGTGAGTGTGTGTGTGTCTGTGTGTGAGTGTATGTGTGTATGTGTGTGAGTGTGTGTGTCTGTGTGTGTGCGTATGTGTCTGTGTGTGAGTGTTTGTGTGTGTATGTGTGTCTGTGTGTGAGTGTTTATGTGTGAGTGTGTGTGTGTATGTGTCTCTGTGTGTGAGTGTTTCTGTGTGTATGTGTGTCTGTGTGTGAGTATGTGTGAGTGTGCGTGTGTATGTGAGTGAGTGTGTGTGTCTGTGTGTGAGTGTTTGTGTGTGTATGTGTGTCTGTGTGTCAGTGTTTATGTGTGTGTGTATGTGTGTGAGTGTTTGTGTGTGTATGTGTGTCTGTGTGTGAGTGTTTATGTGTTTGTGTGTGAGTGTGTGTGTGTATGTGTGTGTGTGAGTGTGTGTGTGTCTGTGTGTGAGTGTTTGTGTGTGTATGTGTGTCTGTGTGTGAGTGTTTATGTGTGTGTGAGTGTGTGCGTGTCTGTGTGTGAGTGTGTGTGTGTGTGTGTCTGTGTGTGTGTGTTTGTGTGTGTATGTGTGTCTGTGTGTGAGTGTTTATGTGTGAGTGTGTGTGTGTATGTGAGTGAGTGTGTGTGTCTGTGTGTGAGTGTTTATGTGTTTGTGTGTGAGTGTGTGTGTGTATGTGTGTGTGTGTGAGTGTGTGTGTGTCTGTGTGTGAGTGTTTGTGTGTGTATGTGTGTCTGTGTGTGAGTGTTTATGTGTGTGTGAGTGTGTGTGTGTCTGTGTGTGAGTGTGTGTGTGTGTGTGTGTCTGTGTGTGTGTGATTGTGTGTGTATGTGTGTCTGTGTGTGAGTGTTTATGTGTGAGTGTGTGTGTGTGTATGTGCGTGAGTGTGTGTGTCTGTGTGTGAGTGTTTGTGTGTGTATGTGTGTCTGTGTGTGAGTGTTTATGTGTGTGTGTGTGTCTGTGTGTGAGTGTGTGTGTGTATGTGAGTGAGTGTGTGTGTCTGTGTGTGAGTGTTTGTGTGTGTATGTGTGTCTGTGTGTGAGTGTTTATGTGTGAGTGTGTGTGTGTATGTGTGTCTGTGTGTGAGTGTTTCTGTGTGTATGTGTGTCTGTGTGTGAGTATGTGTGAGTGTGTGTGTGTATGTGAGTGAGTGTGTGTGTCTGTGTGTGAGTGTTTGTGTGTGTATGTGTGTCTGTGTGTGAGTGTTTATGTGTGTGTGTATGTGTGTGAGTGTTTGTGTGTGTATGTGTGTCTGTGTGTGAGTGTTTATGTGTTTGTGTGTGAGTGTGTGTGTGTATGTGTGTGTGTGAGTGTGTGTGTGTCTGTGTGTGTGTGTTTGTGTGTGTATGTGTGTCTGTGTGTGAGTGTTTATGTGTGTGTGAGTGTGTGTGTGTCTGTGTGTGAGTGTGTGTGTGTGTGTGTGTCTGTGTGTGTGTGTTTGTGTGTGTATGTGTGTCTGTGTGTGAGTGTTTATGTGTGAGTGTGTGTGTGTGTATGTGAGTGAGTGTGTGTGTCTGTGTGTGAGTGTTTATGTGTTTGTGTGTGAGTGTGTGTGTGTATGTGTGTGTGTGAGTGTGTGTGTGTCTGTGTGTGAGTGTTTGTGTGTGTATGTGTGTCTGTGTGTGAGTGCTTATGTGTGTGTGAGTGTGTGTGTGTCTGTGTGTGAGTGTGTGTGTGTGTGTCTGTGTGTGTGTGATTGTGTGTGTATGTGTGTCTGTGTGTGAGTGTTTATGTGTGTGTGAGTGTGTGTGTGTCTGTGTGTGAGTGTATGTGTGTATGTGAGTGAGTGTGTGTGTCTGTGTGTGTGCGTATGTGTGTGTGTGAGTGTGTGTGTCTGTGTGTGAGTGTTTATGTGAGTGTGAGTGTGTGTGTGTGTGTGAGTGTTTGTGTGTGTATGTGTGTCTGTGTGTGAGTGTTTATGTGTGTGTGAGTGTGTGTGTGTGTCTGTGTGTGAGTGTTTGTGTCTGTGTGTCTGTGTGTGAGTGTGTGTGTGTATTTGAGTGAGTGTGTGTGTCTGTGTGTGAGTGTTTGTGTGTGTATGTGTGTCTGTGTGTGAGTGTTTATGTGTGAGTGTGTGTGTGTGTGTCTGTGTGTGAGTGTTTCTGTGTGTATGTGTGTCTGTGTGTGAGTATGTGTGAGTGTGTGTGTGTATGTGAGTGAGTGTATGTGTCTGTGTGTGAGTGTTTGTGTGTTTATGTGTGTCTGTGTGTGAGTGTTTATGTGTGTGTCAGTGTGTGTGTGTCTGTGTGTGTGTTTATGTGTGTGTGTGTATGTGTGTGAGTGTTTGTGTGTGTATGTGTGTCTGTGTGTGAGTGTTTATGTGTTTGTGTGTGAGTGTATGTGTGTCTGTGTGTGTGTGAGTGTGTGTGTGTCTGTGTGTGAGTGTTTGTGTGTGTATGTGTGTCTGTGTGTGAGTGTTTATGTGTGTGTGAGTGTGTGTGTGTCTGTGTGTGAGTGTGTGTGTGTGTGTGTCTGTGTGTGTGTGTTTGTGTGTGTATGTGTGTCTGTGTGTGAGTGAGTGAGTGTGTGTGTGAGTGTGTGTGTGTCTGTGTGTGAGTGTATGTGTGTATGTGAGTGTGTGTGTGTCTCTGTGTGTGCGTATGTGTGTGTTTATGTGTGTGTGTATGTGTGTGAGTGTTTGTGTGTGTATGTGTGTCTGTGTGTGAGTGTTTATGTGTTTGTGTGTGAGTGTGTGTGTGTATGTGTGTGTGTGAGTGTGTGTGTGTCTGTGTGTGAGTGTTTGTGTGTGTATGTGTGTCTGTGTGTGAGTGTTTATGTGTGTGTGAGTGTGTGCGTGTCTGTGTGTGAGTGTGTGTGTGTGTGTGTCTGTGTGTGTGTGTTTGTGTGTGTATGTGTGTCTGTGTGTGAGTGTTTATGTGTGAGTGTGTGTGTGTATGTGAGTGAGTGTGTGTGTCTGTGTGTGAGTGTTTATGTGTCTGTGTGTGAGTGTTTGTGTGTGTATGTGTGTCTGTGTGTGAGTGTTTATGTGTGTGTGAGTGTGTGTGTGTCTGTGTGTGAGTGTGTGTGTGTGTGTGTGTCTGTGTGTGTGTGATTGTGTGTGTATGTGTGTCTGTGTGTGAGTGTTTATGTGTGAGTGTGTGTGTGTGTATGTGCGTGAGTGTGTGTGTCTGTGTGTGAGTGTTTGTGTGTGTATGTGTGTCTGTGTGTGAGTGTTTATGTGTGTGTGTGTGTCTGTGTGTGAGTGTGTGTGTGTATGTGAGTGAGTGTGTGTGTCTGTGTGTGAGTGTTTGTGTGTGTATGTGTGTCTGTGTGTGAGTGTTTATGTGTGAGTGTGTGTGTGTATGTGTGTCTGTGTGTGAGTGTTTCTGTGTGTATGTGTGTCTGTGTGTGAGTATGTGTGAGTGTGTGTGTGTATGTGAGTGAGTGTGTGTGTCTGTGTGTGAGTGTTTGTGTGTGTATGTGTGTCTGTGTGTGAGTGTTTATGTGTGTGTGTATGTGTGTGAGTGTTTGTGTGTGTATGTGTGTCTGTGTGTGAGTGTTTATGTGTTTGTGTGTGAGTGTGTGTGTGTATGTGTGTGTGTGAGTGTGTGTGTGTCTGTGTGTGTGTGTTTGTGTGTGTATGTGTGTCTGTGTGTGAGTGTTTATGTGTGTGTGAGTGTGTGTGTGTCTGTGTGTGAGTGTGTGTGTGTGTGTGTGTCTGTGTGTGTGTGTTTGTGTG